>NC_135499.1:203443737-203587551 GCF_052857255.1 Amblyomma americanum
GTCGCGACTTCCGGCTGGCGATGTAACGGACGGACAGGATCTCGACCGGGAGTATGAGCCATTAAAGGCTTTCGCCTTAAAAGGTATAGCTCGGTGAGAACATGTGCTCCAACAGCACGCTCACGACTTCGTGCGGGCCCGCTATGAAGATTTTATGGCTAAGCACAGGCTTCAGCCGATGCTAACGAAGAGCATGCTATGCTGTTCCGACCTAGTGAAATGGACAGGAGCTTCATCTTTATTTACTCTTCAATCCGTAGGTAGTATTAACGCGATAGCATTAAGGATATCGTGCTGCAGAAAAGCTGGCATCATTGACCATGATCGAAAAAGCCTCAGAGAAGCAACCTAGGCGGGCCACCTTGGTGGCAGGTAGGTAATCTAAGTCACGTGACTTTGTGACGTCATCAGAACCTGCCTACCGTGGCAGTTGGCAGTTAAATTAATGATTGGTCGTGAGAGGTTGCTCGGGAAGCGCAACATGGGTCGCACAAGCTCCGTCGGTGGCAGCACCTGCCATCACAAGGTAGTGGCGTATCGCTGAACCGCTGCACCACTGCGCCAAGTGTAGTATGAGGACTCTCATGGATCTATGAATATAAAGTTGAGAATGAACAATTCCGCATGCATGGACATTAACCCATTAACGCTATCGCGTCATACTCTTAAGACGGAGCTGAAGTGCCCCTCCAATTTTTAAAGCGAAAGCTTTACTGTCCGCGAACTTGCGATTTCGCCGTGGCCGCGCTCCGAGGAGGCACATGACGTCACAACGCGCGCCTCGCCGCGGATATTTCTCTCTCGCTCCCTAGTCACTACTGCGCATGCGCCACTAGTAGCACCGAGCCACAGGTGTTCAGCCGCTGCGCAGCATCGCGCCTTTCCTCAAAATGCAACTTTCAATTTTCAGTTTTCTCTTTCTTCTTTCCCTCCCTCCTTTATCTCTTCCTTTACGGCAAGGTTCGGGTGTCCACCGATATATGTGAGGTGACTACTGTTCCATTTCCTTTCCTCAAAAACCAAACAAAACAGGTGAGCCGAGGGCGTTCATAGAGTTCATTGGCGTTGACAGCTTTGCAAAGGCCGTTCATTTTCACGAAAAGAAAGGCGCACAAACGGCTCCGTGGGTCAGTGGAGACCTCAATCTCGCTTTCATGTACGTGGCGTTGGTGTCCAACTTCAAAAGCCTGCTTTGACTGCGTGCCGCACACGCGGTAGGCAGCGCGCCCTCTCTGCCACCCTGGGAGGTGGCATGCAGTTAATGGTTGATCGCGAGAGATTGATCACCAAAGGAACGCTGCGGCCTAGCTATTGCGGCAGTGTCGCATGTCAGCCACAACGCTGTCAGCGCTGTGCATTCAGGCCACATCTCTCTCTCACCACCGCCACATGTATCAAAGCACGAATGAGGCGTCCGCATATCCAGGGAGCCAGTTATGCGCACTTCCTTTCCTAGCAAAAATCTTTTCCTTCCTTTTTACTATTATTTTTTAATAAAACCACTACCACCACCACCACTTCCTTTCCTCAAAGCCAACGCCATCTAGAACATTGTCAACGCCAACGCCGATGAACACAGTGAACGCCGACATCTTTCGCTATGTATATCCTGGATTAGCTGAGCTAAACTACATTGATTTTTTTTATGTTCACGCTGGTCATAGATGAGATGAAATGCGATTAGTTTTAGCGCAGCCGGACGGCCGAACGGCATGTACCTCCTGACGCGCTTGCGCAGTAAGCCGCAGGCTTATACTGTATACGTATGACTTAGCCTGCTAACGAGTCCTGCTTAAGCTGTGCCGAATAGTATTTGCACTAAGTGACAAATGTGCGTATAATATATCACACAAAGCTGTTCTTTGACTCGGTACGTAAGCCCAGTTTGTACTCGCCTGGCGCCTTAGCCTACGACTCAATCTCTATCGCGATCGGCATAGCCAACGTAAATTGAGCTTCCGCACGAAGTCTCAGTCAGTATCGATATTGAGGTAGTCACATTTGGCTTCATCTACTCGGATAATGTGTTCTACCCCTGTAGGCATTTGCAAGAAGTGAGATCGAAATAAATAATCATAGCTGGCCCCTTTTTTTCCTCTTTGCTTCATCGCCAGTTCCTTCCTGGAGCAAATGGTCGTGATGCCAGCAAAAATTAATTTCTCGTGGTCACCCGATGCGAAGCGCTCATTTTCATACTACTGACACTGAGCGTTCAACGCATGTGGGTCCGTATGTCGAGTCGGCCCTGGCGCGTCGGTTTCAGGCGTCCCTTGGCCACGTAGTGAGTTGTTCGACCTTCATGGCGCACTTGCGCGCAGGAACGGTCCCGCATGCTGGCCACGTTCGCACTGTGCGACTTCTCCAACGTGGGCGTGGTGGGCGCCACCATGAGCCTGCTGAGCATGGTGTGCCCACGTAAGAGCGAACTGTTCGCCAGCGTCGCTGGACACGCGTTCTTCTCCAGCCTGGCAGCGTCTGTGCTCACCGCCTGCGTGGCCGGTAAGCAGAGCCTCCCCTGTTTACTTGGACAACGCACCCGATGACGCCGGAGTGATTTGATGTATCTTGCCGATGACGTCACCCTGATTTGATGTATCTTGCCTTGGATTTAAACTGACTAATTGTCCTTTGACCGCGTGCTTTCGTATCATCTCATTATTTTCTTCTTTTTGTCTCACTGTTTCGTGTATATATAAGCTTTGGAGACCTGCTTTATAGTCCATATATTTTCAATGTGATCTTTGATGAGTGCGGTTTTCATTCTTTCGTTGATAATCTGCGTCGACTACTGTCTTGTAAGGTGGCCCCTGGGCCGTCGTCAAGTTGCTTAGTGCAACTTTTAGTCCAGGGCCCATTCAGAGTTTGTGTTTGTACCACTCTGGAAAATAAACGAATATAATTGAATTGAATTGAATTATTGAATTTTTACTTTCAAATCCTGAAATCTCCGTACTAGGCCGTTTTGTGCTGAACATACTGTCGAGCCTCTTCTGGCTTCCTTGAAGCCGATTTCGTCATGGAAAAGTTATCAGGAAAAAACGCTGCAGAAGGAGTACCGCTCTGAAAAAGCCCTCCTACTCAGACGATGGTTCAGTAGAAGTAGGTATAATACTTATACCATGAACGCTCATAATAGCAGGCCAGGCGTAGTCCCCTCGTGTCTGCCGTACGATGTACTGCGTGACCCGCATAAAAGCATTTACTGCTTGAAACATTGTTAAAATAGTGCCAACAATGAAAGAGATCGCAAGTCACAATCGCAAACAAGCACACGAACACTTCCCGCGCTTTCTTCCGTTACCTACAGCGTAATCTCCGGTTCACCTTGCTCAGGAAAGCAGTCATCGTGCACGTAATTAGCAATTTTTTTCCCTTGAAACACTCATCTGCCTGAGTGTCCTCACTAAACGCAAGCCATTATGCTTCGCACGCTTAAGCGGCCCTTCTTGGAATTCACTTAGCCTCTGGGAATGCAGCCGCCGCGGCTGGGATAGAATGCATGAAAAAAAGTAAACAAAATGGCAGTCGATTTGCGTAGTTAGGCCAAATGAGAATATGTGTGCTAGCACGATGTGTTTCGCAATTTTTGCATCATTAAACATTGGTACGCTACGGTGTTTGTCATGGTGTGCTTGTCGACGGTGTTTGTCATGGTGTGCTTGTCGAGGTAGCTCACCTAGACGGTACGGTACGCTACGGCGTTTGTCAAGGTGACTCACCTGTCGCCCAGGTCACGTGACTTTGTGACAGCGTCACAACCTCCCAGGTGTATATATACACCTGGAGTACACTCACACCGGGGCAGGTTGCCACCTGTCCACCGTGGTGGGTGGTCCACCTGCCAGCAGTAGGCTTCAGAAAAAGAAACACGCAACGGCTAAATGCGGGGAACAGCCACTATAAGTGTTAGCACAATAAAAGAGACAATCATCCTGACGCCTAAATTGTAGCAAGAGCAGAGAAGTGGGTGGGGGTGTACGCTATGTTAGCTGTTTGCGTCTGTGCTCCTTTGTACGGTTGCATAGACAGCAATGAAGGCTGCCATTTTTTGATTTTGAGCTGTAGCGCAATCGCCAACAATACTTTTGTACGAATTAATTGATTTTTTTTACCTCTTTCCTTCCAGGTTGCTTAACCCGCTGACGGCGTCTGCAAGAAAGCTCTGTTCATGGACACCTTCAATTCTTTTTTTTTTCGTGTCAAAAGCGTATTCGACATGACAATGATGTGCTCGGTAATTTAACCAATATCGAAGCGTATTATGAGTACATATAATCATATGCCCGCACGGCACTTGTACCTTCACTGATGAACTTTGTACGTCGGTGTCAACGACGCTGCCGTTGCCGGAATGTAAGAGTGGTATTGAAATATTCAAAACTATAAAGAATTATGCCATTTTGATTTTTGTTCCCCATCGACTGCTTTCACAGTATCAAAACATTAAAATACTAAAAATTCCCCAAGGTCAGTTTCAGCGTGATTTGTTTTTGGATTCGTTCATTCCGTACATTCAACGCGATTTCAATACAACCGATGATTTAGTTTAGTTTATTTAATTCCGTTTCAAGCCTTTCGTTTCCGCTGAATTAAAGACCGTACGTTCTGTCTACAAATGCAAGATTGTAACAGTTCTCGGCATGTTACGTTGCTCGCCATTGTGCTTCTAGTCATTTTCATGAGAACTCTCAGCAATACGAATAAAGAATTCTCAACTACTCAACTAACACTACACACCGGGTGATACCGCACGGACAGATTTACCCCTGAATCGTCTTAGCAACTGGTTTCACTGTTCCTGCTACCGTCGTGCTTTAGCTTACGTCGGTTTAGGTACTTCTGGCACTCGTGCTAGTGCTGCGGGAAATGGAACTGTACGCCTACTCAGTCACGGGGGTCGTGATGTAAGACGGCCAAGTACACACTCCATTCATATGCGTCGTAAGCGCTTCTTTTTATTCATCTAATTTAATTTTTTGACGAAAAGTGTTCCGTCGAAACACCCTTTCCACCAGAGTGGCTGGCTATAAAGGTAACGATTGAGCTCGTGAGTCTCTTAATTCGAACGCCCGGCAGCTTCCTCCGTGTAGATTCTCGCACTAAACAACATCGCGGGACAAGCAGTCGTGTTCGATACCAGGATCGCTGTATAACATCATTAACTAATGTGACATCTCTCCGTTTTTCGAAGTAATTACAGGTTGTTATGCTAGTATTTTTCGGAATACAGCGATAAGCTTGTAGAGCAACTCGCTAAGCTAAGAAATAATGAAACCATTCGTCACACCCGACACGGTAAAACGTTCAGTGAGCCCACACCATGCGCACATTATTCTAAGCAGACCTCATCATGTACCCTCCCTTGTTTACTAAATCGGTTGCACCAAAAGTCTTTTGGTCCACTTTGCAATTCGCTTACTAAAATTGGTTTTATTACCTACGCGGTGTGAAAAATATGCTTTAGTGCACATGTACGGTTTAATGTTCGGTGAGTGTTACTACATTTCATTGTATTTTAGTTTCAATAATTACCATTTTCAGTTGTTCAAACATTTGTTCGCAATACCTGTCCTCTTTCTAATCTGCAAAACATTCACGCAATGGCCGTTTCTCTGTGAATGCCCAATTGTAGGTCAGGATACACGTCAGTGCGTTGTCACAGCTTTTAGCCCCGCCTCCTCCTTTCAGAGAGAAATAGAGCTCAACTGACTTAGTATCTAGCACCTCTCATGCTTTTCTAGCGCGGAAGAGGATACAGAGATAAGAAAAACGCTCGCGACGTCTACGGAGATCTTTTCATTGCAGAAGTGGAGGACGACGGGAAATGGACTATGTCAAATCTATACGTAGTACGGTGCTGAGCAGTTTGTGTGGAGTGAATGGTATGATAAACGTGTTTTAAGCCTTTAGGATTTCACGAATGGCGTTACTGTCTTGTTATATTTTTTTCTTATTATTTTTCTATCAGCTGCGTACGTCTATGTTAGTCAGAAAATTTCGGCGTTTAGAAGTTTTTGTGGGGCTAGATGGTGCATGTCGTAACGAAAGAGCTGTAGCGCAACCAAGACGAACACAAGAAAGGACCACGCAGGACTAGCGCTAAACTTCATCTAACTTTATTCACTGACAGCGCAACAAATATAAGGAAAATCCAGGACATGCGCAGATACCAGTTCACACTCAACACTACTTTTTTCTTATATTTGCTGCGCTGTCGGTGAATAAAGTGTGATGAAGTTTAGCGCTAGTCCTGTGTTATCTTTTCCTGTGTTTGTCTTGGTTGCGCTATAGTTCTTTTAAAACTTCAAAGACTTTATTTCTTCCTCACGAAGAAAAAGGAAGCTGAGGCAAAAGGCCTGTAGCGCCTGACGAGGCCTCAGCTTCCTTGTACAGTTGGCAGTACAGTGCAGAGGTAAAAAAAATTGAACATGTACAAATCAAACAAACATTCTACGTTTTACAGAACAAAGCAAAGAGAAGGAGGCTCACACATTTCATGAAACGTGATCACGGCGGAGCAACAAACATGACATAAAACCAGGCTTCGCTTGCGCACAGAAAACAAATAGATGAAATACACAACACTCTTGAATTGTATTAATGCTGTTCAAGCACAAAAAGGGGCAGTATTTATTAGGTAAGCTAATATTGTTTCAGAACGTCGGTGCACAAAAGTTCAAGGATTTAACATGTCATTTTGCATTAAATAGCGCTTGGTTATTGCATTAAAATGTTTGAGAGAAACACTAAAATCAAGATCATCCTAAACATTACTTAGGACGGTAGGTGCTTGATAGATCATTTGCTGTTTCCCGTAGTTGGTACGCGTCCTAGGGACTAGTTTCCTATGTGCTCGGAGGATATTCTGTGATGAGGAATTGTCTGGAATGGTATTATACAGCCGGTTTTTGCAGATGTGCTGGAACAAACGATAAGAATATACCTGATCCGCTTTAAGCAAACTGTATTTCATAAAGAGTGGTGCTGTAGCCAAATACTGAGGATGACCGTGTTACCCTTCGATTGCTCGTAATGTCTTCTTTCGTACAAGTATCAGTTTATTGTAATTGCTTTTAGTCGTAGTGCCCCAGACGAGACAACAATAAGACAATTTGGAATAAAAAAGTGCATAGTACATGGATAACTTCAACCATTTAGGTATGAGATGGGAGATTCTATAAATGCAACCAACTGTTTTACATAGATCAGATATAAGATTAGTAACACAAAATTTATGCGTGCCGGCGATTTCGGTTCCATCAGTGCACTTCCGTGTTTTCCGCAATTGCTACCGTTTTAACGCGATAGCATTAAGGTGCTCATGTCGCAGAAAAACCGTCATCGTCGGCCGTGAGCAAAAAATCGAGGAGAAAACCTCAGAGAAGCAACGTAAGTTGGAGGTGGGCCACCTATGTCACATGACCTTGTGGCGTAATCACAACGGGCCCACCGAGTTGTGAGCAAACTGCCTACCGTAGCAGGTTGCAATTAAATTAATCACTTTTCGCGAGAAGTTGCTCGGGAGTTTCAAGGGGCTTAGGTCACGTGACCTTGCGGCGTCATCACAACCTTCCCACGGAATTGCGAGCAAATTGCCCGCCGTGGAAGGTGATAGTTCAATTAATAATTTTTCGCGACAAGTTGCTCGGGAACAGCAACCTGGGTCACACAAGCAGCATCTGCTATCGCAGGGCAGTGGCGCATCGCTTAACCCCTGCACCACTGCGCCCCAGGAGTGGTATGAGGATTCCCAGCGACTTATGAATTTAAATTCGGGAATTACCAATTCCGCCTATATGGGCGTTAACTCACCAGAGCTATGGCGTCATAATCTTAAGGCGGAGCTTATGTGGCCCCTCAATTTTTGGCTCGTAGCTTTCAGCTAAGAGGTCCCTGCAGTTTAAGTAGGTTACACATGTATCACTTGGAGGGTGAGTAGTTTTCGCTTTCGAAGAAAGAGCTGCGCAATGTAATATAACAGCAGCACACTTCGCAACTCGGACACCCATTGTGTAGAGATGCATGCTTTCAACTTTTTTTTTGACGCTTCAGTTTAAGTAAAGCTGCTTTGTTCTTTCTTTTTTGAGCTCGCTATGGAGAGTGCAGCATACTTTAGCTGTCATTCTTACCGATATGGAGCGACGTTGCTCCTAGAGAGCCATTGCAGGTTCCGCATGAAATTCCACGCACACAACATCGTCGAGGTGAGCGCACAACAAAAATGCAGAGCCTAGCAACAGGACCGACCTCCGAGGCTGACTGCACATACGCAAGAGAACATTCTTCTTCCCAGAGTTTACTACGTTGAAGGCGCGCTGTTTTGTACCTAATATTGACTCGGTAACTCAGTTTTACATATGTGATGTGCTTGCATTTACTTTTTTTTACCCTACTGTATAATCTCACTACCCTGTTGAGTATGATTGAGTGCTTTGGTGCCCAGGGCACTGACAGCTGTAGACTTCGAAATAGATGGCTGTATATCATAGGGCTTGTCCCTAGCCCTCATCCGGCTTCCGCCAATTTGCTATTTATTTATTTTTACTTTTTGAAAACGTACTCCTACACATCGCGAGGATACAAAATGACAGTATTCACTGAACATGCGCTGTGTCGTTTAAGAAAAAGCATGAATTTTTTTGTAGTTTTTTTGACGTATTTACGAAAAAAAAATGAAAGAAGGATCTCAGATTTTCGCTTTTGTTTCGGGTATCTAGGACCGAGAGGTGATATCAATGAGTGTAATTTTTTTTATTTTGTTCCCGTCTTTTTGGACACTAAAAAGCAAATGGTCACAGAAAATAGTCCATGCGGCCCGAAAATCAACAGAGGCTTGAAGGTTTGTCCATTTCAGAAAAAAATGAAATAGGAGGAATTGATATTTCTTTTGCATTGCAAAGTGGCGATTTGAAGAGAGGCCACGTTTTGCGCCCCTGGTTCTTCAATGTTATTTTATATTTATGGAGGAAGTGCAGTTGTGAGTGTAGCGTGGACATCATGGCCGCGCCATCGGCCCCTACTCTATTTATTCTGTAGACCTGCTCCCTTCTATATAATTCTTTTTGCGGCCCCAGGCAATGCTCATAGCATGAAAAAAAAAACGACTCTGCCACAGTAGGTGAAGAAGTCATGTGATGCTGCGGCGATTACGGTAAGCAACGCTGACAGGAAAATGACGGAAGTTGAAAGGAGGGCTCACGGAAACTGACCGACTGGAAATTTCTCGTAGAAGTGCAAATCGCCAAGCTTACAAAGCACCCGAGGCCTTCCAACCACTTGACTGGCGCTTCCCCTCCACCTCTTTCTTCTCTCTCCATACACGCACAGGGAATCATGGGATATTTGGAATGAAGTTCACGGTGGCCTCTCTTTTAGGCTGGACGTTAGGTCGTAGAGGTCCCTTCAGGGCTAGGCTGTGTAACCCACGGGTACCATTTTATTGCTTATCTACAGGCAGTCTGACAATAGGCAGTCTGACGCCTAAGCTCACTTCACGAAGTAATGATAATACAGCTGTGTTAAGAAATAAATGTGCATCTACCCTCTGCCCAGAAGGAAAATACATTGTCTAGTGTGACCATGTGGCTTTGATGTGAGAAATCATGGTACATTTATTAGCTATAAAGCGCTAGTCGAGAAGGGTCACCGCTTGCACGTTACAGGTTACATTGAGCAGCGATTCACGTATATTTTTCGGAAGACTGCAAGCGATATTCCACATCACTTCCCCTTTTATTTTGCGGTTCTAGTGCCATCCTAGGCGCAGTTGTCGCTGAAAGTATGTCACGCCTGCGCGTACGGCACCCGAATACATTCTGTACATTATTATCGCCGGCAGCACTAGCGGTTCTCATACATGGAAGTATCGATTTTACAAGTCACGATCGGAATCCTAGCATCTGTATCAGGCACGTGCATGACCGTGCGCCTGTTCCTGACATGCGCGCTGCGTTCGGCCCGTTACCACGTGGTCGGCTATAAAAGCAACACTTCCCAATAAACCTGAGTTCTTGTTCTGGCTATCTTGCTGTTGTCACGTCCTTCGCGGCACGGATACAGCGTCTTCAAAAATTGCAACGGCTAAGCGACTGCTGACCACTTCAGCGCAAGCTGTCTTCACAGCGGCGTTCCCGATTCTGTTTAGCGCATGTTTGGCAAGTGGCGGCTCCGCCAATGGTCTGGGCACAGCCAAGGGGGCAGCTATAGGCCAGGTGCTTTCTTCTTACGTCTGCGATACTTCCGAAAATTGTGGGGGTTCTTACAAGGCTGTTGAACCTCCTTTGAGGTGTAGGCCATGAACTCCAAGCTCCCGGTATCGCACACCACGCGCGGCCGTTCTCACAGCGTAAATGCGAAATAACACAACACGGAACAGGACGCTAGGGAAGACGAAACGGCCATAGGAGCGCTAGGCAACGGAGGACATCGTAGTTCAGTTCCCTTTAACAGTCCTTGGTGGCAAAATTCCCATAGAGTGCGCTTGAATGGGACGGGAATACGCTGTAAGACACTGAAACAACTACAGTGGCTACAGATGGCGTCCTGCCGCTGACGCGCGCGTGCGCAGCTAGAGAAGCTATCGACTCCAAACAGCTCCGCTCTTTGTACAAAAATACGGCGCTCAACCAAGGCTGAAGACATCACGTGAGCACAGCGAATACAGAAAACATGTCTACTACAGAGATGACAAAACTATACAACCGAGTAATGTTACCGCTGAGGCAAGAGCACCTGGTGGCGTCTTGTAGCCTCGATAGACTTCAACTCGTACCTGCGACTCCAACACTGACACCTGCGCTCAAGCTTGTCCTTCGTCGATAGGTCTTCAACACGTGTTGCGTTCCTAGAGCACTTTTTTAGCGCACTGACGTCAATCTGACTGCCACTCATATAACAGTGCCACGATGCGGTCTGGTTTTCGCGGCGTATAACGAGAAAAGAATGGAATATTTGCATGTTACGTAAATTCCTAAAGTGTGCTTGAATGGGGCGGGGATACGCTTTCGGACACTGCAACGCCTGCACAGCTAAAGAACAATTTCGAATCTTATATTAGTGCCATGATGCGGCTTCGTTTCGTTTTTGCGACGTAATAAAAAGAACGGAATACCTGCAAGTTACGTACTAAGACCTCTCCCCCCGTACGTACCAACGCCTTGCAGCCCAAGGCTGTGTTTGGAGATAACGCACACATGCTGGAACCATGCTACAAGCTTGATAAGCGTCGAAATTATTCGAGACGAGATGCAGGTTGGCTGAATTCCCGCTTTTTATTTATTGAAAAGCAATGCAGGGAAAATATTTCATCCAAGCAGGAGACGACAAGCGACATGGAACGTTGAACACAGAACGAAGGTAAGCAAAACAAAAATACTGACAGCCAGTCAAAGAAGAGCAACATTACATTTGGTTTGATTCAGGGGGGTTCAACGTCCCAAAGCGACTCAGGCTATGAGGGACGCCGTAGTGAAGGACTCCGAAAATTTCGACCAACTTGGGCTCTTCAACGTGCACTGACATCGCACAGCACACGGGCCTCTAGAATTTCGCCTCCATCGAAACTGGACCGCTAAGGCCGGTATCGAACCCGCGTCTTTCGCGACAGCAGCCGAGCGCCATAACCACCGAGCCACCGCGGCGGATTGCAAAACTCAGTTTCATACTGCTACCAAAGTAACTCTTTCGAATACATTGCACGGTAGTTTATTCCGGAATTGAAATGTCTTTGGAAATGAAGGAAAGCCGTATTTGTAGCTGTTTGTGTTTGGGAATTCCTTTATAGATCTGAAACACTTTATTCGCATATAAGGCAGGTGGGAGCCCGACAAAGCTAACATTACGTGGCGCCCGAGTTCTCGGTCGCGGTGACCACGGTCAGGAGAAGGCGCACTTCTGGCGCGGCCGCATGGCGGCGCCGGATGTGCAGTTGAAGGCGGCGAGGAAGTTCTCCTCCACCAGCAGCGGCGCGTTGCAGCGCTTGTACATGTCTGAATGGACGGTGCGCGGGTCCTTGTCGGCGTTCGGTCCGCTCTGGCTGTTGCACCACTTGAAGCACGAGCTCACGTAGAACAGCTGCTCGTTGGTGAACGGAGCGAGGCCCGAAGGAGCGTGCGGGGACAGACGCTGCTTGAACGCCGTCGCCGCAACCTGTGACGAGAATTGGCGCCCGATATTAACGCTATATAATACAGTTCATTATATGCACACATACCGCTTGATTTCTGAATATACAACCGAGCTGTATCTTACCGGCACTCACCTACTGGGCAGAAACATGGAGGCTAACGGTTCAGCTTAAGCTAAGGACAACGCAGCGAGCCATGGGAAGAAAGATGATAGGTGTAACGTTAAGAGACCGGAAGCGGGCAGAGTGGGTGTGGGAACAAACGCGTGTTTAATGACATCCCAGTCGAAATCAAGAGGAGGAAATGGGCTTGGGCAGGGCATGTTATGCGAAGGCAGGATAACCGCTGGTTCTTGAGGGTAACTGAGTGGATTCCAAGAGAAGGCAAGCGTAGCAGGGCGTGGCAGAAGGTTAAGTGGGCGGATGAGATTAGGAAGTTTGCAGACATAGGTTGGGCGGAGCTGGCAGAGGACAGGATTAACTGGAGAGACATGAGGGAGGCCTTCGTCCTGCAGTGAGCGTAGTCAGGCTGATGATGATGATGGTGATGCTTAGACACACTTTTGCACACGACCTCAACCTCTGCCAAAGTCAAAATTTAATTCTTGAGCGCATGCGACAAAAAGATTTGCGTCATTTTGTGTCAGTTATACATTAGCGGGTATAGTACAGTGTCTGAAATGGGCATCATTATACCATGTGTATCCTTTTTTGTCGCGAAGGTGTACAATTGTGTAAAAATTGCTCTTTGTTCTGCACCGTTATTTTCTTTCAGCGTCCTGCTACTGAATCTTTGCTGATATGCTTATGCTCTTTGCCTTTGCTTTCGATGTATCATGCATTTTTGTTTCTAGGAGACGAGAGCTTATCAAGCTAAAATCCTAGCTCTTTCTCTCTGCCTCCCACATTACTGTGATGGAAAATAAACGCATTATTATTATTATTATTATTATTATTATTATTATTATTATTATTATTATTATTAATATTATTATTATTATTATTATTATTATTATTATTATTATTATTAAATTCGCAGAACGCTGGGCATGATGACCCTATGCTTGCGGGTACAGCGGGGCAGCTATTGCGAATCGAATATTCTCAAATTCGATTCGCTGAATGAATCAAATAGCGAAGGTTCAAAGTTATTCCAGACCATTCGAATATGTTCTAGGAGTCCAAAATGAACATACCTTGCAAGCTGTAAGCTCATTAACAGCTTGCACTACGCGCTGACACGTACAGGTATGTATATTCCGTATCTATATGCATGTTTGTTATAAGTGTGTTCAAGATGAGTGGAGCTGCAGTCGGCATACCCAGGCGCAACAGCTACAGCAATATTTCTAGGTTTCACAAGAGTAGAAAAGCTCTGCTTTGCAGCCTATGTATTTCGTGGCTCGCCCTGGTCGCCTCTTGCAATTGCGCTGGAACTATCTTTTTGCAGTTCATCAACTCTAGGTGTTGCATTTCAGAACTGGGTGGGTCGCCGGCCAGCGCAGCTTAACCTTAGTGAAAGCGTAAATTATTTTGGCCTCAGTCTAATGTGCGCACGAGGTGGCGGATGTTACCGCATGCGAGGCTTTGTTCGCTGTAACATCGTGCATTTTCTGATCGCGTCAATATCTTATGTTGCAAAAGGAAAAGCCAAAAGGAAAAGCCCCCCCCCCCCCCCCCCAATAAAAACAAAAAACAAAACAACATACGTAGCCATAGCCTAAGATTATCGCTGGCACCCAGAGGCTATATACCGACATAAACGGGACATTATGGGTGACTATGACACAAAAGAAAAGATCATCTTAATGTGAAATTGACGAGAATCGGTTTGCTAATTATTGCTATTACTATAATTGGAAAATAATATTTCGAAATGCATTCGGCCATGTCTGCAATAAGCTTAGAAGTGTTACTTGGTTGCTGTATCACTGTAGAAGCATCGTTCTCTTCCCAGTGAAAAAACATGATTGTGCATGCACTTGCTTATGATATGCTGCGTTATGGGATTAAAATATTTGCCTTTTGTCCACGTCTTTGGCATAAACGTGTTTATTACCTTATGAAAAGTATTCTTAAAGTGTTGCATACAATTTACCAATGGTATCACTGACTAACATTTTTAAAGAACTTGGTTTTTCATTTTTACACTTCCTTTTCATCCACACAGTTGTACTACGACATTTCTTGAGCTCTGATTTTCAAGCTCAACACGTTCATAAGCGCTGGTTTCGTTACGTCTCCCGTTTTTCGTTCCTTCGATCAAACACCAGACACGGGGAGGCAAAACGCTGCGTGTATGTGCCTAAGTTTTCAATGACTTGCCGGGTGGTATTTTTTCTGCTACTTCTATAACTATGCTAAAAATCTACTTTGTTTGAGTTGAATTTTTTTGCTTGGTATTTCACTGATGTGTGTGTCGGTTCATTCACTTAACCTGTCAGGAACAGGTGAAATTTTTGTTGTTAAATTGTTTTAGTTTGCTATATTCTGTGTGCAATATTTTGTGTTGCCATGCCAATTTGCCGGGCCAAGTTTCACGAGCCGTTAATGGCTTAGATGGGCCTTATGTGCAGTGTAATCAATTATGGTAGCAAAAAAGATTATTATTATTATTATTATTATTATTATTATTATTATTATTATTATTATTATTATTATTATTATTATTATTATTAATAATATTATTATTATTATTATTATTATTATTATTATTATTATTATTATTATTATTATTATTATCGTAATCGCTTTTAGGAACCTAAATTATTATGGCGTACGTGCTATATAGGTGCAAATAAAATATCGACTGGCGACGTGGGCTATACTTGTGTACACTCGCCAGCCTGTTGACGATGTGATCTGAGGCATAGGTTTAATGAGGTAAATTAGATGATTAACTGGCGAGGTTATTCATACATTACCTACTGAGCACCTGATCGAATACCTCTAAATGTAGTGCGGCATGCATGTAAAATGGCCGTCGGTGATCCGCATGATAACGCGCTTTGCACATTTATTCTCAGACTGACATCATCTGTCCGTCATCGGTGGCGTGCCAAAGATCTGCCACTACCTGAGAGGTTCCCTCACTGTAGCGCTGCACCGGACATTTGTGATATGCGGCAACTTGTTGTGGACGTGCCCAGCGACGGCTGCTATAAAAAAACGGCTCCTCAGGGAGGTGGGCCTGTGGTGGAACCGCGAAAGTGACTACGTGAAGTGGACTATGGACAACCGTTTCATTAGCAACTTCTGCGACTACCTCAGCTCTACGGGTCTTCACTCCTTCTTTTAACTTTCTATCCCGTGCGTTCCTTCCCCCCTTCCTTTCTTTCCAACTTATGCCTCATGGCACACTTCTCGAATAAAAAAAAAATGTCTCAGATTCACCTAACTCGTATACTTGCTGGCAACGTGCGCCCGAGAGACAATAATTTATCGTGAACTACAGCTGCCAGAAGGAAAAAAACAACAAAGTTCCTGTGTTGGTGAGAGGAGTACTTCACTCGAGCAGCAGGATCTGAGCTTCTTCATTTCCAGAGGGAGATGTTGATGTACGCAGCCCTAATGCGAGGCCGCCGTGAGTGCACCGGGGCGAGCAGAACGAGACTCTTCGTGGGAGTCGCGTTCTTCGCTAATTGAACGGACAGGAGCATGGCGAGACCGGCATTGTGTGGCACACTAAAAAGAAGTTCCTTCGTTAAGCAATCTCCATGAAGGTAGCTAGGGAAGAATACCGTAGGCATGTCGCTCGTAATTGCCATACGTGTTGCATGCGTTTTTTTTCAAAACACATTATTCCACTGTACGTCTCAGAGGGGTCATTTTTTCACGTGTTTTTTCTTTATTGAGTCTCCGTAGGCTAATGAGGACTGCCACGCCCAAGCGTAGTAATTGTTCCAGCATTGCATGCTTGCGAAACTTCGTTTCTACATATTCTGAATACGTCCTTAACGAGACAGGGGAATTTACGGCGATGGTAACGAAAACGCTTTGTCGTTCGACATACCGCTCCTAGTTAATGCTCACCTCACGAAGACCAAGCTTTGCAAAGATAACTTGCCCAGGGACAGCATTCATTGTCGCTATGAAATATCACCGCCTTCTCATATCTTCAGCGCTAAAAGACATCTATAATAGCAAGCATGCTCAGTTCACAGAGGCCAAGCTTAGCTTCCTTAGGAAGTAAACTTTCTCAAGAAATGCGTTCTTTGTAGTTATGCAACACTACCGCTTTTTCATACTTTCAGCTCTGTAAGGCATTCACTCTAGCGAACAGCCATCAAATGAAGCTTATCGCCGACAGTGACTTAACGTGGGCTGTAGCTCATTACCATCACTTGCGTCTTCTGTCGTACGCATATGGTATGCTTGCTTTTATAATTAGTTTAGTAGAGCATATTCAGGAACTTTCTAGCTTGTTCGGAAGGCGCCACATGCGGAATAAAGTGTGGCATAAGCGCAGAGCCGGAAAGGGATGGCAAAAACCTCCACAAGGTCTTTCAGCTCTGTGTTCCGTTTCTTAATGCTCCACACCCTCCCTCTGTTGCCTATTTCCTGTACTTTCTTTCATCCCTTAACTCAGGTTCAGAAATAATTGCTCCAAAGTTAACGCGCAGCTCAAAGATGAAAACGAAGTTTCGCTGAACTATGCGCGATGAAATTCACTGTGATTTTCGAAGTAGCCTTGAGGAAAAGCTTTGTGCGCATGTACCAGTAAGAATTGCTTGGCTAGAGTCAAACATTGTTTGATAGCAGAAAACTCGCTCTATCATTTCTGTCATGAATGTTTGAATCTCTGGAGCACGATGAATTGATAATAATCACGTTCAAACAGCACAAAACAAAGTGAACAAGAGATGAGGAGGGAACATAGTTTGCTTAGCCAACGTTTCGACAAGAGGACTTGTCTTCGCCTGTTTGAAGCAACTCGTGGACGACAAAAAGTCGCTATTGCTGCATGCAGAACAAATATCCAAGGCCACTTCTTTCCAAGACACGAATAAGTTTAAAAACAGCGCGGACGATATTGACCGTAACCATTAAACATGTGCTTTACTTCTGTTTTCAAACAGCGCATTCAAACAACTCAAGGTTTTCATTTCTTGGCATCGAGGGTTGAAAGCAATAAACAGAGGCAATAAACAGAACTGTGAGCTTGTAAGTGTTTATAAAGTTGAATAAGGGGCCATTTGACAGTTGCGCAAATTTGCGAAGCAGTTTTTCTTCCACACGAAGCTTTACTGCATGGCCGCCATTCCGTACGTCGACCGGAAGACTCACCTCTATAAAACTCCAGGTTTACGAGGTCATAAACTTGCTCTTGTCAATTACGGTGCCACCGCGCGAAAAAAAGCTTCATCAAAGCCAACTGCACAGAAGGATCGATTGACTCTCCTTCCAACCAATATGAATGGAATCGGGAGAGTTTTTCTACCGGCATTTGAAGAACCCTATTTCTGTTTCAGTGCCAGCGTGCGCCTGGCCTTGTGCCCATCTCTTTATGATCGTGGGCGGAATTATGCTGTCCGGCCCAACAATAACTAACATGCACTCCACGCGTTATTCGCGGGCGCATTAGAGGACGCCGTAGCGTCGACCTTCTCGCCTCACGCTGCGCCAGCACGTGAATAATTCCACTCGAGATCTGAATGCACGCATTGGAATAAGACGAATAAGGGAACTTCAATACTTATATTGAGTGAAACCGGAATTTACAAGTGGTCGATCTTTAAGCATTGAACGTTCTCAAGATTTAATATTGCACGGCGCTCAAAATGAAATAATTGAATAAAAAGGGCAACAAGACGCGACGCAAACATTCATCTCTGTGTTTGCAGAAGCACTCAGAAATGGCAAAACAAAAAGAGTACACACAAGCTGCGCATGCCTGCGCTCTTGTACACTCATGCACGAATGCTGCCGTTGGGTATCGTTCTGTTCTCAACGCTGTTCCGTCGCCTTGCATTAAAAGCAATAAATCTGATCGCGTTGCAAAACTTTTATATTTGCTGTCCGTTACATGCGGGCGCGCGAAGTGTGCATCGGAGTATGCACAGGCCCGGTCTGTTGTTTTAGTTTAAAATCTCCGGAATGTTTCTGTGAAGACCAAGTCGAAAGACGATGTCTTAACCTGCTGTCTGTTTTTGTAACGTGTAGCGACGAAAGAATTCCAACTTCCCAATGCACCACTTACGGCAAGTTACCAAGGAATTATATTTTAGGAACCACCCAAGAATCAAATTAACAATACTTCTGTTTAGCGACATGACAAAAAAGAAGAATATAAAAGTTTTTAGAATTAAATTTCGTTTGCTTACGGCAGAACAAACTCTGACGCTTACCAAATTCCACGTGAAGGCGGTATTACGTTCACGGAAGTCTCATAAATCCTCTTGCGGACGACCTGATGTGCGACAGTAACAGAGAAAATTTCTCCTTTGAAATGCCAGAAAATTTGTTATTCAAGGTTAGATGATGTGGCTTTGTCGTTGAAAAGCGATGCTCTTCAGCCGTTGCTGCAACAACCATCTTTTTTTTTGTCACATCTTTTTGAATTATTGCTCACTGAAATAAGCAAAACGCTGCACCCCTTGAAGACTACAGAGACTACAGCTCACCAGAACTGGCGTGCACAGCAACATGTGCCAGCCGCTATGCTGCTCACTGTGTACACCACACTGCTGTGTTTGAAACAGGATGGTCTGTCAGAACATGCTGTCTTGGAATGTAAACAATGATGCCTTTTAAGGCAACAATGCTAACAACTTCAGCTGATATAAACAACAGAAAATACTCAGCACCTACTTCCTCTGGCTTTGAACCTGGCTAATAAAGTTTTTATCGGACCACTAAAGGTCGCGATAAGGAACAAACTAATCGGAAAGACACCGATGCAAAGCGCAGTGCACCAACAACATTATGCTTCCGAAACATGGCATTCTCACTGACCCACTCAAGTTTGCCATCCCAAAAGCATTGGAGTTTTCACACCAATGTGCGAAAGCTATTATTCTAATCTTTACCCGCGCTGTAATGTATAGGGATACACACGGCGCTGACACAACAAGAGGGGGCCTTTTGTTGCCCGCTATTATCTTGACATGTATTGCCCCTCTCAGGAAGAAACATGGACTGCGCGTTGTATCGTATGACCAGCAGCGTCTATTTTTCTACCTCATTTTCGAACAGCCATCGGCCCACACTCGGTATAAACATCACGCAGAGGGCGCACAAGAATGCAATAACGGGCCCCGAGCCACTCGGGCGGAAAAGGCCGGTCACGTACACGGCTGGTCTCGCTCGCGTCTTTTGTTCCTACCGATCACGGTGTGGCGGACACAGGGGACGAATGACAAAGCCTGCGGGGATCTGGCGGTGAGGAAGGGGGGGGGGGTAGCTTATAGCCGTTAACTTTTTTTCTCCCGGCTCCCGAAAGCAAAGTGCCCGGGGTTGAATTTTAAAGACGAGGAGAGTTGCAGACATCTCGAGAAGAGATAGAGCTGCGGACACAGCGTATAAGGCTTCCTTTCTGAGACAGAGCTGCGTGTTTCGTGGAGAGATTCGTTTTCGAATCCCAGGCGAATTTACTAGGTTTCCAGTTTCTGCTAACCGAAAGGAAAACCGCTGTAACCGCACTGCTGAACTCTGTTTACTCACGGGTAAGGAAGCGTCCCGTCGCTTTCTTGACAAAGCAGTGGCTTCTAACCACACGCGGGGATCTACAATGCGCGCGTTGTATTGCTTCCAGACTAAGCGTGAGGCAGTAGCTACACACCGCCGAAAAAACGACTTTCATCTAACTATTTTTAAAGCTCAAGTATCCATTTGGCTTGGGATTGGGTGGGAGCGAATTTTAAGAAAAAGACAGCGCGGTGTAGAACAGCGCTTTGAAGTGACTGCCGCATTGTATTCGTCCTGCGAACCTATGTTTACCTTCGCAGATCCAACATGCGACGAGGCGGGCAAGAA
Organism: Amblyomma americanum; assembly: GCF_052857255.1. NCBI lineage: Eukaryota > Metazoa > Arthropoda > Arachnida > Ixodida > Ixodidae > Amblyomma > Amblyomma americanum. The sequence goes on from NC_135499.1 coordinate 203,463,836, forward strand.
ATGAACCATCCTCGGCTTCTTTTCTCTTTTAGTAAGAGCGAGAACACTACGACTTCGGCTTTCTATCGCGTTGTTTTTCGAGCTGCCATGGCCTCGCCCCTCTTCCCCGATGCATTGGCGCTGTGACTGACAACTGCCGCTTAAGGGACGTGCGCGGCGTTCCCACACCGGTCACTGGCTCGAACAACAAAGTGTCTTTATTGGGCCATCAAGCTGGTGGCCGAATGGTGTGGTGACAAACTGTTTCGCTCTAGCCCACTGGAAATTGGCCCTGTGGGGGTCGAATCGTTCTGTGCCACTCAAGGTTAGTACGCGCCGATAAACGGCCCGAGCAGGAACGATCAACCGCGACGCCCTCTTCAGAAGAGACGGAGTGGGCAAGGGCGGTTCGCTGCACGGTGGGAGTGGCAATTATCGGAGCACGTGAAACACTTTGCGGCCCGAGAGTGTCAGTGTGCGCTCAAATAACTGTCGGCATGCGACGCGCTTGGGAGCGCTGAGGGTGATAGGCTTGTTTACTATTGTGTCGTTAGTTGCGGTACTCCCGCAGTCCCGCACCAGCTCGAGGTTCTTCGCCACTGCCGTGAAGGACCGTGTGTCATGTACACGGCGAAAAATGTGAAAAGAATTTGTGGCTAGACTAAAACTAGACGTCTTCGGTCAAAAGCGTTTTTTTTTCTAAGCAGGAAACCGCAGAACTTTATATACACAAGTAGAACTTAATAGGGCTAGTGGTGCTTCTAATTTCGAAAAGGAAAGAGACATCTGCGGTTGTGGTTGCGCAACACGATTTTCTCTTTCCAGAAATGCTAACGAATACACATGGCTAACTCTAATTCTCCCACATTAGAAAAAAAGCAACAGGTTGCATCAGCGATACCTCATAGGTCATTATGGGTATGGTACGCGTTTACACAATATCCAAGGTATCTGAAAGAGGGTAGCTTTCGAATGTATAGAGGATGATCAGAGTCCAAGCACTTCACAAAAACAGAAGGAAACAGTGAATAAATAATTATCGGCCAATTTCGTTCACATCAACTACTTGTAAAATTATGTAACCTTGTAACCTTGTGCACCCGGGGATATTAAAAGCGCGCTGATATCGCACACCACACGTGTTTGTGCATCTTTGAGTGTATATACGATCATTGCCCTTTTGTCTTACGATTTGTCCGCACACTCACTAAGGGTGAGAGAAAAGAAAATTGTCAGCAGCTGTGGAAATTTCGAGTGTCTAAACAAAAGTTCCTCGGCCCCAATACGAACTGTAGAAAAAACGGAAAGATTTCCATTTTTTATGCCCTGAGCGTGCACTCAAGCTTCCGCCATGACCCAGCTTATACGTGCTCTTGAGCTCAAAAACGCAGCGCTGTTTTGTAGCGTAAGCTACACTGGCCGACGTTGAGCCGTTTCACGTGGCTCCTGGAGAGCCGCGCTGCGCATGCACGAGGAACCTTTCATATATAAACTCTTCCGAATTAGATGTCGCCGCGCTTACGCTACATATATCCTGGCGTAGCAGGGCTAGGTCATCATCAATTTTTTTTGGTTTGCGTTGTGATATTTTACACACACTTAAATTATTATTATTTTTAAGGAATAAAAGGAGTAAGCTTGCGGTGCTACTGTTTACTTTTTAAGTGCGCACGTGCTGAAATAAATCTGCCTATCTGAGTGTTAGCATAAACATTTGACGGTGAACAAAATGCTTCACTGGGTTTTCGAAGCAATGAGCCGTGTCTTCTACTCTTTTAAGGCAGCGGTCTATAGGATCCCGCAGGTAATGGAAATCAGGCGTTTACCGACCACTCGAGGATCCAAAATGTATTTTGCATACTGCAAAAATAGAGTCTGAATCTGGCAGCGCTTTTTATGAATTACTAGAGCGGAGTATTTCCGAGTTCGAGGATTGGTTTTTGTGCTTGGGGCTCAAAGAACTTTCAAGAAACGTCCCCTAATCCCCTAATCCCCTAATCCCTCTTCCCCAGTGCAGGGTAGCCAACCGGAACCCCTTTCTGGTTAACATTCCTGCTTTTCCCTCCTCCTCTTTATGTATCTATCTATCTTCAAGAAACGTAATCTTTTAAATTTAGGATCGCGCATCTAGCCACGACCATAAACGCTCACTGATTTCACCTCCACTACTCCGGTCAAGGTCATGTTGGTTTAAACACGTGTTCTACTGTGCCAACGTGAGCAACAACTCTCCCAATACAAGAATTATTCCAGACCCTGCCACTCGCAGCATTGTTCCTTTTATTGAACGCAGAGTAGTTTAGCCAAATGAAATAAAGCGGTCTCTAGGGAGACGAAATATCGCAAGATGTCTGGACACCCGCATACATAAGGCCTCCTTACACCGTCATAACTGTTTACGGCTGGACCCGTCACACATCGCTGGTCGTGCAAATGTCCTACCGAATCGTCTTCTTTGTTGACCTTCCGAGCGCTTAACACTTCTCCGCACTGAATAAGCCTCGTTATCACCGTCATCACAGCAAAAGTTCAGTTTAAACTAAAAATATCTACAAAATCGACTTCAGTTACTACAAACCCTGTGCAAACGCGCCCATAACATACACGCGAACATCTTAAACCCTCACCAGTTCGCCTGATTCTCTACCTTTCCCTTGCATTTGCATAATTTCTGTTACTCAAATAAAAACGTTTTTATTTTACCCGCCACGGTGGCTCAGTACTTAGGGCGCTCGACTACTGAGCCGGAGTTCCCGGGTTCGAACCCGACCGCGGCGGCTGCGTTTTTATGGAGGAAAAACGTTAAGGCGTCCGTGTGCTGTGCGATGTCAGTGCACGTTAAAGATCCCCAGGTGGTCGAAATTAATCCGGAGCCCTCCACTACGGCACCTATTTCTTCCTTTCTTCTTTCACTCCCTCCCTTATCCCTTCCCATACGGCGCGGTTCAGGTGTCCAACGATATATGAGACAGATACTGCGCCATTTCCTTTCCCCCCAAAAACCAATTATTATTATTATTATTACTCTGCGCATCGCCTCCTCCGCCGAGCAACCGTTTTCAGTTCTAATTTCGAACGTAGTTGACCGGATGTAATCGCTACAGATGTGGCGTGATCTGTTTAACTGAAACTCGCTTAATTCAAACTTCCGGTTTATCCGAACTGACGCCTCGGCCCCGTCAACACCAAATATATTAAGGTTTGGTTTGGTTTATGGGTGCTTAACGTCCCAAAGCGACTCAGGCTATGAGAGACGCCGTAATGAAGGGCTCCGGAAATTTCGGCCACCTGGGGTTCTTTAACGTGCACTGACATCGCACAGTACACGGGCCTCTAGAATTTCGCCTCCATCGAAATTCGACCGCCGCGGCCGGGATCGAACCCGCGTCTTTCGGGCCGGCAGCCGAGCGCCATAACCACTCAGCCACCGCGGCGGCAAATGTATTAAGGGTTTAGTCCGAACATATAAACAAAACGTAGCATATGGACGGGACGAAGAAGGGCGAAGACAGGACGGTTGCTACTAGCAACCGTCCTGTCTTCTACTAGCAACTAGCAACCGTCCTGTCTTCGCCCTTCTTCGTCCCGTCCATATGCTACGTTTTTGCTTATAATATGTCTGACCAACTGGCCCATCAGTATACTCTGTCAAAGTTTAGTCCGAACTCCTCATAGTTCGCGAAAACAACCTTCGAGTCTCCTTCGAGTGACTCGGCTGCGGCAACATGGCACGCACCATGAGCCCCAGGGAGTCGGCGTAGTCCTCGCCCTCAGTGGGCCACGGTCCCCCGGAGGGAACGCTGTACACGGAGCGTAGGCAGCGCTTGCGGTCCTCCAGGCGGCTCTGCGTGGGCGCCGAGTACCAGCGCCGGTAGAGGCCGTCCGCGTCGGCGGGCGCCCCTTCCACGTCGAACGCGTGGCTCTCCTCGTGGGCCAACACATGGCCCAGGCCGCCGAACGACGCGGCCGGGTACTGGGGCGTCTGCGCATGCGCCCATTCATCGGCGTATTGCTCTACTGTAGCCTGTTGAGGGAGTTAATTCGGAGTAATCGTTGAAGAAACTCTAGTTTAAGCGTGTGTCATCTGTGGTCGTATGACCTCTCTCGTGTCACGTGTCATCACGTGTTACATCATTGCGAGACGTGATTTGTGTCAAGTAGTAATAGAGAGTTTTAGCAGAGCCCGTTTGCGCGCCTGCTCAGCTCAGGCGTTAAGAGGGAGAGCGCGCGGGCCAAGCGAATCGATGTTACTGAGCCAGCCGGTTCAACACGAGAGATTCGCATTTTCTCTCACCAATTAAAACTTGAAACATCGTTTTTTTACATTTTGTAAAATGTTTAGAAGCAAATGAGTTTTATGTTCGTTGCACAGAGGACGGAAAAGAGTTTTCTTTTTGATTGCCGTAATTACAGTTTGTACCTCCATGGGCGGCTTAGTTGTCCAGATAGATCATGGAAAGGAAGTCTTTGCTCAGTGTTTTTCGGTGTTCAGCTTTGCGGACCGGGCCGGCGGGCTCACGGTGGCAAGTTTATGTAAAAGTTCATATTTAGCATGCCTTCATATACAAACAATAGTACGTGGCTTGTGTGCGATACACTTCGCAATTATCTAAATAACGATCAGATGGTATCAGCAGCAACATGGAGGCTGCATCCACAAGAAGAAAAACAAAAATTGAAACGGGAGAAGCGGTCTGTTCGCACATGAAAATGATTCATGATCGGGCAGCAGTATTTCTGTGTCAACTAATCAGCGCATTCAACGACATGATAGCCGTGGTTGCGGCCAAGAAGAATTCTTGCAATATTTATCCCTTTAGACGCAGTTGAACGAACGAACGAACGAACGAACGAACGAACGAACGAACGAACGAACGAACGAACGAACGAGCGAGCGAGCGAGCGAGCGAGCGAACGAACGAACGAACGAACGAACGAACGAACGAACGAACGAACGAACGAACGAACGAACGAACGAACGAACGAACGAACGAACGAACGAACGAACGAACGAACGAACGAACGAACGAACGAACGAACGAACGAACGAACGAACGAACGAACGAACGAACGAACGAACGAACGAACGAACGAACGAACGAACGAACGAACGAACGAACGAACGAACGAACGAACGAACGAACGAACGAACGAACGAACGAACGAACGAACGAACGAACGAACGAACGAACGAACGAACGAACGAACGAACGAACGAACGAACGAACGAACGAACGAACGAACGAACGAACGAACGAACGAACGAACGAACGAACGAACGAACGAACGAACGAACGAACGAACGAACGAACGAACGAACGAACGAACGAACGAACGAACGAACGAACGAACGAACGAACGAACGAACGAACGAACGAACGAGCGAACGAACGAACGAACGAACGAACGAACGAACGAACGAACGAACGAAATATTTTATAAGACAACATTATGACTGCAGCCTTAAGTGCGAATAGTTTTTCTTATTTTTATTGACTTCCTGCGTCACTGCTTTCCGCAGCTGCTTCCTTTTCAGCATTTTAGCTGTAGGCACTGCGTAATAGGCCCCGTTGTCTCACTACATGTTTGTAACAACATTGCCGAAAAAGAACTGGCCGTTGTTAACTTGCTCCCCCTTCGGCTCAGCGGCCACGACTTGGTGCGTGTCGTAAACAATGAAGGCAGAATGCAGCCTGAACAAGCTTCAGATATATCTTTTTTTTTTACGATTTAAGGTGAGGCGAGGTACCTCCTTTTTTGTCTTGTGCTGGCGTCGCCTCGGGCTATCAACACTCTGTTTTCGAGTGCAGATAACATGGAATATTTAGCGCTTATTGATAAAAAAATAAAACTAGAGAATCGGGTTTCGTATTACGCCCACGCGGTGCGAGATGTCCGCAAACACGGAATCATCTTCGCTCCTTGTGCTGAAATAAAACGTCACGGAAATTTCCGACCGCTGACGTCGTTGTGAGAAAGAACAGGCAGGTGCGACTGCTTTTTTAAAAGATACGGAGTTACAGACTGCCGAAACGTTCTATCGGTAAGAAAAAGAAGAAAACATCATATATATGTCCAAGATGCACTGCGCGCTGTCTGCACGACATAGCTTCATAAAAGAGCTCCTGCGAATGTCATGTCTGCCAATTCTCGGGCTTCATTTGTTGTCGAGGGAATTCACAAAGCACGTCGGGGAACATGCCACGAGGCCGACCTTATTAGTCAAGATTTCATTTTAAGATATAATTGTATACAGTGCCCTCAGATTTGGAGTACTTAATTAGGCGCGGCCACATTTCGTTCCTCAGCCTCTGCGGCCTCCTGAAGGTCTGTCTCTAATCCCCTCCTTTCTTGTAGCGAATAGGTCCCGGCTGCCAGCCCGGAAGTAAACTAATGAAGCTAATGTCCCTCGAGGAGCGCTAGAAAGGAGTGGATAGAAGTTAAATGGGAAGGAAGATTGGGCCGACCGCCAGCGCATGCGTCGAATACCGAAATGCCTCGTGAATGCTATGTGGAAAGGCGTGCAATCTCCCGTGGGGCCACGTCGGAGGGCAGCCACAGGAACCGCAGAGATTCGTCACTGAAATAGGCCCGACCTCTCGGTAACTGGTTCGCGCTTGGAATACAAAATAGTAGAAGGCGGGTCGAAACCGCACGGCTGTGGTGCGAGGGACTAGAGGTTTAAAAACGTTTCGCAGGCCAACAGCACAAAAACAGAAGTGGTTTTCCAGGCCTGGCGTGTCATGAATTGACGTCACGCACCGAACCTCAAGGAAAAACTGTCAAGCAACAAAGAACACATGAGCGAATCCTCTCTTATAACTAAGCAAGGGCAAGTGCTCACGAATAGTGACTGCGTTCATTCGAAGTGCACAGAACAAAAACTTATTGTGCATTTTTCGTCTATTCTGGATAGCAGTATTTACTCCTACGTTTTCTTTTTCAGTGTCGAGTTTCATTAATCAGGTTCGATTTATTGCTAGCTTTTTTTAGGTCCAGCCGGAAGCAGTTACTTTAGAGATCGCCTTATTAAAAAGATTCGAGTAGGTTTTCAAGTTTCTAAAATGTTAGTGATCCGCGTAGCTTTTCAACACCCCCAACTAAGGTAAGTGTGAATCACTGGCTCGGCTCGGTCTATGCCGTCCTTTGGTTTCTTTCTGTCAAAGATACAAGACAATACGCAACAGCTTGAGCAGGGCATTTTTTGGCTCCGCGCAGAAGCTTCTAGATTGGCTTGCTATTTCAGCCTGCTTGGAAAAACGAACTCAATGAAAAAAATATTGAATTCCGTCAAAACTGTTTGAAGTTAACAGAAGAGAACGCAAACTTTGCTATTTTGTTGTTAGTCCGAATCTTTCGATGAGGTTTAATTTTTTACACAGAAGAAACGGTACGAAGCTTGGGAAACGAAGGATCAAGCGGGATATGCAAGTCGTTTTTAAACAAGCTAGATAATCTTTTTGTTCAGGGTCCATGTTTTGGGATTCAAAAGCGCACGTGTGCTCATTTCTTATGTGGCCGGTAGCAAATTCTCTGGCGCTGGCTTTGCATACCTCTTTTAAAATTCCGGGTGTAGACGCAACCTAAGTCGCATTAAACGGGGCGCTTCTCCTACGAATATAAATGTGCCGGATGTGGAGCAGTAATCCAACACAATGTGGGTGAAGTTTTCTGAGAACAGGTATTGCACCTGCACCTAAGAATAATTTTTTGAATTTCAGCACGTTACTGCGAGCAGGGCTTTGGGTGCCCGTACATGAGAGCGTTTTGTGTAAACTGGTAGAAGTGCTTGAAGCGGGTGGAAAGCGAGTTTATATTCGTCACTGTCTTTCAATCTCTTTGCCTGGTGCAGGTATGCCTTGCGGCAGCGAAGCTGATACCTCCAAGTAAAACGTGCTTTTGGGTAAGTTTCCTGGTATTCTTGCACATGATTACAGAGTAAAAAAGAACCTTATGCAGGAAGAACGCATACGACGGCAGTGCCCGTCCTTATTCTGTGGGGTGCGATTACACTGCGTTGATCGTCCATAGCCTTTTGTTGTATTTGGTGAACAGTTTGGCGCAAATGCTTACACAGCGACCTTTCTGCGATGCAAGAAACAAGGAAGAAAATGACAATATTAGAGCATGGAAAAGTTTAATTATGATCATGGGACGACAGTTTCTTAGCATTAGCTATTCTCTTTGCTTGAAGAGCTACGGTTGCCGGCTTAGCGCATTTTGCAGCGAAAGCGGATTGAAATTGGTTGATTGGCCCTCCTCTTTCCACCCGCAGGGTGGTTCCCGTGGCAACCACCCTCAGGTTGCTCATTCCTTCATCAGCGTCAGAATCTCCTGCGTCCATGGTGGTGGCCGCCTCTGAGTTCTGCCTATGGCACTCCCCTTCTGGCCTCTTCTACCTCTGCCCTACAAGTGGAGAGGAGGATTTACCTCTCTTCACTTTTCCACCTGCCAGTCGTGGCAGGTGGTGTACACAACTCTACGCTGCGGGACGTTGGAAGCCGGACGCTTTTCTTTTCATTGGGCACTTCTAACGCTAATGCATTAAAACTTTTGGAGTTAATGATGGAAGGGTCGGCATGGATTATCTGCCTAGCAGCGACGGCGTTGTGGTACCGAACTGGTCGCGCATACGGGCACTGGAGTGCGAGAGAAAGACAAGGTGGCCCTATCATGGACGTATCATGGACGTGGCCCTATCATGAAGGTGGCGCTATCAAGGTGGCCCTATCATCTTGCCAGAGGCAGGATTTAACGTGACCATCCGCGGCGGCTGAGCAGCTATGAGTGCCTGCGAGTGTCACAGGCTCGCAAGTCCGATTTGCATCCCCGGTGGCTACATCTTGAAGGCGGTGAATTGCTAAAGCTGTTCAGTACTGCCATGCCGGAACGTGGTAGATAATTCTAAATGGTCAAACTTAATCGAGGTCCTAATTTAAACGCCTTCCCTCGTAGTTGAGAGTGTAGTCTTGATGCTATAAATTTGTTACACAATTAAAGCATGTAGAGGCTCCAGTGCCCCAAGTTTGGCAGTTATTGAGTGTTTCAAAATTGTGGTGCGGTGCATGACATGACTGCTGTAACGATACTACAACCGTATACGCGTAGAAGACTGCTCACACTTGGTAATATCATAAGCAACGTGCTAGTGCTTTCGTAAAGAAGCTGATGTTTTGGTGCTCCGAGCTCACAGGCAGTAAGGAAACATGAAAAATGCCAAAAAAAGAAAGATGCATGGGCTAATTTTCAGCACGCAGTAAACTAAGAAACAGGGAGCAGCCGCCTACGTGAGTAAACTCGGACGCCAACTTGATCTGAGAGCACAGAATCACCCGGCTACAAGCTGACAATACTTTTTACCTTGAGTTCTTGCGCTACTGAACTCTTGTGCTCAGCAGTGCTGATAGCCCCGTCGACACACGGACAGTCTCCCGTGGAAAACTAATCCAACTTGCTAGTTTCAAAGAGAAGCACCGCAAGCAGTTTCACCACGCAAGCTGATGAGCTCCATTCCCCGCACTGCACTGCGAGATTACTTTTCGTCAGATTGGGTCTCGGCCAATTTGCAATGCAGCTCCTCGGTTACTGCTGCACCAGAATTTTTTTAGTACTTTCCTCTCTCTGCCTCACTTTCTTCCGGCTCTGAAGGACGCTTCAATTTTAGGAGGATTATTTTTATGCGAAAGCTTCGACGAAGTGAGCGTCATGGATTGCATTGCTTTTTTTCTTCTTATTTAGTTGAGTTATAATTTCAGGCAGGAACCCACGCCATGCCTGTCTCTAGGTTTTCAGAGCCTGGCGTAGGGAGTTGGATTTACTTCCGCAGGACGCGTTTTTTAACAACACAATTAGCTATAACATCGAGGTACCTGAATAATTAGCAGTTCTCAGATACGGAGAAATATTGTGAGCAGTTCGACGAATATCATGTTGTGATAATTATCCGCATAAAAGGCCTTGTTTAATGTGAGCTGAATAAAGATTATTTCGTCATCTCATAGCTTCCTATGAGGAGAAATAGTATCAATGTCATTAGACGCTTGGAACTAAACGCTTCATCAAAGAACATTTTGTGTTTAATTGTATCTTATTAAAACATAAAAATCAAGCCACCAGAAAAATCGAAAAAATATAAAATATGAGTAGAGGAACCGCGTTTTTGGCAGTCCTTATGCGAAAGCAGGAGTGCTTGTATTTCCGAAGGAATTAATGAACAGAGGTAGCAAGCCACCCGAGAAAAAAAAGTAGTTCACGAGTTGGTATTCTACGACCGATGAAGCAAATTGGCTGAACGAAACCAAAGCTTATCTTGATTAAATTGATTTTATATTGGGTACTGTTAGGCATCCACTTGCACACTGTTATCTTGGTCCTTATAATACATGGGCTCAAGCATCGCGTACACACAATACACACAGAGAGCACATTCATTGTGCTGATAGCGAAAAAACGGCAGATCGAAGAAAAAACGTGAAATTACTAGAATGCATCGTGTACATCGATGCACCTATGCACGCATCGTCAACATGCACAAGCACGCAGAATGGTGGGTGCTTTGGGCTTAATGTGATAAGGCAGTAGCGGCATACGGTTGTGACAAGAAAGCGCGTCTAAGCACTAGGCCCCAAGCGATTGCGGTATCGTTCCGCCGATACTTGATGCGTCGAGCATGAACACTGCAACAGACATGCCCTATCAATTCCACAACACCTGCGAACACTGAACATGGTCCTAACGATTAATGTTCAGTGGAAAAACTCGATACATTGTTGGATCGGCTAAAACTAATATGCACAGTAACCTATATCACTGATACTCAATGCGTCTGATACGTTGTTCTGTTTTGAAGTTTCGGGGAATTATATGTGCACAATTTCTGTTTTTATTTATTCATAAAAAGTGACAAGTCTAACAAACGTAATCAAATGGATATCTTATTTGCCTTCATTCCTTATAGGGATTCAAATAACCAACCTCTGGAGCTGGCGCAAATGAATTGCTCGTCAACACAGTCTGAGAGCTTCACTGCACTATTGATGTTATTGCGATGGTGCATAATTTACAGGCGGGAAAGAAGAGCGGTTGTCCCACTCACCAGGAAAGGAGGCAGCATCATGGAGGTGGGTATGAACACGATGTGGTAGTACGGCAGGAACACGGCGTTCACCAAGGGCACGGTGAACCAGTCGTCGTCCTGGCGCGCCATGGACGCCTTGAGGAGCATGTTGCGCTGTTCTCGCTGTCGGCGCTTGGTGTGGATGTAGCCCAGCCCGAACGGAGAGCGCACTGTTTCGCGCTGGCAATGATAAGACGAATATTATGTGTGCGAGCATGTGCACTTTATTCTGTGTGTTATTAAACACCCGCGACTACTGAGTTAATAAAGAAATATATACGGCAAACTCAAGAGTGCTTGTTATCACGCCGGTTATTCCAGAAATTTCTTGTGCCGCATATTTTTCCGCCAGTTGCCAGGGCTGTTGAACTTGAAATGCTGCATACGGCCTTTCTACTTTGGAAGTATAATGCGAAGTAAAGTTTGACCCATATGTCTTGCCGTCAGCGAAATGGTGGCGCTCATTTTCTTCAAGCTGTTGTACCAAAAGAAACAAATGATTAAAGATTGGCGGCCGTTGAAATTTTTAGTTCCACAAAATGTGACCGACGATAAAAGACCAAGTGACAATCGATTATTCTAAAGCGAAGCCTAAAACGATCCCCCTTTCGTCGATGAAGAAATTTTGGGCACGCGGCGATCAAGACATTATTACGCAGTTCCTTGGCGTTGAAGTTGGGCTCCCGAAACGTTGCAGTTGCTTCGTATAATTAAATAGAACGTGTCAGCATGCCATGACACCATCGCGAAGAACTTTTTGCCGGAATACAGAAGCAGACATTATGCGAAAGATTACATGTAGTTCCCGCGAAACACTGCAGGCCGAATTTTATTCCAGACTTTTAATGCAGTTTTTAGCGTAACACGTCGAATTCCGGTGCGTTTCAAAATTTATTTTTTCATTATACCCTCAGGGATGAACCACTACAGAGGGGACTAAAGAGAAATTATTAGATGTGCCTATTTTTGTTTTAAAATCTATAAGAGATACGCCGGTACAGTCTGTGCAAGTGGTTCGTCCGGCAAATCGAACATTATTTATGAGACAGGGTGCAAATAAAAGACAATCAATTAAAATTAAAATGAACTCACTTTTAAAAATTTTGCAACCAGCAGCCTGCTTCCAGATATCGAACGCGAATAAGACATCTTTGAATGTTCGGTAAATTGGATGTTTCACGTAGCAGATTCATCAAACGGCTTCCCTGCACGCAGTGCCATCTCGGCAACGACGTCAACATCTTCTACTTTATAAAACACGCGAACTGTATAAGTATTTCGTACGCTAAATATTTGAGCGACGGTAATAGACCACGGTGCAATGTGAGAAAGCCAACTTATCGAGTTCTCGAACGCATGCTTTTTATATTCGATTTCTCAAGCCAAAACCCTGTTACTGACATTTCTAAACACTCCACTCGCCTTCGCTAAAGACGACCTTTGATTTCGCGCTACAGTTTCGCACAGTAAAATAAAAAATATAATCTGGATTAGTTCAATGCAATTAATCAAACGACTTTTAGTTGCACTCTATCTTGTAATAATGTTCGCCTCACTTTATGATTTACCTGCAAAGACAACCCCGACGTATCTTTCACAACTTTGGAAACAGAAATATGCATGGAATAATTTGAAAACACCCAAATATTGTCAACTCTGGTCACTAGCACTTTTATCGGGCTCTGATCACGGTATTAAAAATTCGTAGCGTTTAAAGATAGCTTTGGATTTTTGTGTTAAGAACTGACCATTCATAAGCTGCCACGAATAGCCCGTGAAACTGTGAGGGAATTTTCAGCCACAGATATGCCTCGTTACAGTACTGTTCATATGATTTGAAAAGGAAAAGAAACAATTAAATTTAAGTTGAGGAAAGCACCTACTTATACGCTTGCAGCTTTGACGTTAATAAGCCCACGTGCCGTATCAAAAACAAAAAGATGTCTCTCCTTGGCAGAACAGAACTTTTTGAGGTTTCCGCACCCCCCCCCCCCCCCCCCCACCCCACACACACAATTAGAGCATACTTCGGTAACTAAACACGGATTTTCCGAATACCATGGGCAATAAGAATTTAGCGATACGTGTGTAGTGATGGGTTCCATGCAAAATGAAGAAAATAAAGATTTTTTCATTTTAACCATATTAGGCTCCTTGTGCTCCAAATGCGAAAAACAAGAAAAGTTCAGTTCACAACGAGTACCAGAACTATTATTAGATCTGAAATAAGAAGGCCTCTCTCTCTATGAAATGAGAACGATCATGGTAGTTTTTCAGTATCGGCACACATTTTAAACTGCTGACCCGAAAGACGCGGGTTCAGTCACGGCCGCGGCGGTCGAAATTCGATGGAGGCGAACTTCTAGAGGCCCGTGTACTGTGCGATGTCAGTGCACGTTAAAGAACCCCAGGTGGTCGAAATTCCCGGAGCCCTTCACTACGGCGTCCCTCATGGCCTGAGTCGCTTTGGGACGTTAAACTCCAATAAAAAAACACTTTTTAAACAAACTTTGATGAACCGGGTACTTAGTTTCATGACTAAAAAAAAAGCTGCAACCGACAAAAATTTGTCAACGAAACTTAAGGCCTGTGAGGATGCGAAAGAATTAAATTGCTGAATCATGGTACTTTGTAGAATGACCATGAGTCATGACTGTGACTACAAGGCATGGCTATGCATACTTTGTACGACCTCTATACAACTTACTTTACGTTACTTGTAAAGTACTGATTCATGCTACGTTGCAGAATGACTATGAGTCATGAGTGATGGCTTTCATACGTTACGTTTCGTCGGTCACGACTAAACATGTTCGCTCACAGGCGTTGTGACCTCGTACACCTTGTTATGACATCCCCTGAATTTCGTGCCATGGATGGCGAGTACTTTTTGTAACAGCGAATGCCCCTCTAAGCAAACAAACAAACAAACAAACAAACAAACAAACAAACAAACAAACAAACAAACAAACAAACAAACAAACAAACAAACAAACAAACAAACAAACAAACAAACAAACAAACAAACAAACAAACAAAAGAACAAACAATAAACAACAAAAGAACAAACAATAAACAGCAAATAAATAAATAAATATTTATTTATTTAAAATGTTGCATTGCTTTGTGAATAAATAAATATTTATATGAATTTATAAATAAACATTTATTTTTAAATATAAATAAATATTTATTTATTCACAGTGCAACGCAACACAGCAATTTATTATTTAAGAGCAATGAAGGAGCGGAGCAACGAAAGTTGCTCTCACCACTTGTGCGAAGTAATTACCTTATTGTCAGTGGCTACATAAAGGGTTTCTTCTTTATTAAGGCAATGGAAAAGCAGTGGAGAAGTGGGTAAGGGGTGGTTTAGCTAGAAAGAATGTGTTTGTAAGTGTTACAAGCTGCCGAAAACAGCAATTGCTCGAAGCCAGATTTGTGTACCCTGAAGCAAAATTCCTCTCCTTCCTACTCCCAGTCCAACCCCCCCCCCCCCCCCCCCCAAGAAAGAAAGATGAAAAAAAAAGCAAGAACAAAGAATAGATGATGCGTTCATGCTACTGATGCTACTGCGACCAATTTATAGAATGACATTCAGAGACAGGCATTTGTACGCACAGTATATGCGTTATTAAACTTCAGCATTTAGCGCCTGCAGCAAAAGATGCCAAGATGGACAGAAAAGAAACAAAACATTGAAAGAGCTCCTTTTTTGTTAAAGCCAGACCTTTAGCTATTACAGTAGTTCTGGTGTTACCGCGCGATGATAGGGGGCGGTAAGCGGGCGCTGTGATTTTTTCCCCGTGTGACTAAACAAAGGCTGCTAGGGGCCGTTGTTAGAGGCTCTGCACAAGCTGTACTTTCGCATAGCTCCGCTGTCTGTACACGTTGATTACTGAAGAGCGGCAGTCACCCGAAGTGGCGGGGCATTGCAGTCGTTCTTACCGAGTGCAGCATTTTATTTCATTTGCTTTATAAATGCTTCGATTCACGCGCCGTGTCATAACAGAAAACGCACGGTCGGTTCTTAATCAGATGCAAATACCATTGTTTCTATTCAGGAGAGGCATATTTAGTTCGGGGACAAAGAGGCCTGAACCTTTTTTTGCGGCTGCGCGGAGCGTAATAATTAATTCTCGTATGACACATGCATGTGCTGCGATCGGTCGTTTCTCTCTGCTTGCGCCAGCGTTGTAGGTAGACAGGCACCCTTGCAAACCTTCGGCCCACACACGCGTCTGATGCATCGAATAGCCGCTGCAGTGAACCGTGTTTTTATT
The DNA here is from genome assembly GCF_052857255.1 of Amblyomma americanum. Taxonomy (NCBI): domain Eukaryota; kingdom Metazoa; phylum Arthropoda; class Arachnida; order Ixodida; family Ixodidae; genus Amblyomma; species Amblyomma americanum. The sequence continues at coordinate 203,479,214 of NC_135499.1, forward strand.
ATCACATAGCACCCACCAAATGATATGCAACGATTATTCTAAGAAAGATCGGCGGATGTCGGTGTGGTAAGAGCATGCGGACAGGCCTGCACGAAACTATGAGGTGTTAAGCAAAAAAGTTCCAAAACTTCTTGCTCTCACCCGAGACGAATCGGCCACACTCTAAACAGGAATATGCCTGCTTGGGAGTACAAAGGGCTCACCTCCTTTAGCGTATTCTCTTATAGGGGCAGGGCATGTTGCTCAATTTCCGGAGCAGATTTCGATCACTGATATATACGGAATGCTTACTCTTGGAAACGGAGGTATATTCCCACTGCAAATCGTAGTAACTTTATGCAGTTAGCAATGGGATAAGGCTTTTAAACGCGGCAAGGGAGGTCTTGAGGTTAGCAAATAATAATAATAATAATAATTGGTTTTTTTTGGGGGAAAGGAAATGGCGCAGTTTCTGTCTCATATATCGTTGGACACCTCTTACGGCGCGGTTCAGGTGTCCAACGATATATGAGACAGGAGGAGGAGGTTGAAATCTCGGTTAAAATCTTCGTAAATGCTAGTACTAGGCCTGTTTCGAAGAAGAAATTTGTTTCCGTTGCTAAACTTAAGTATTTCATATATTCAGCGACTGAAATCTACCCAGGGACTTGCGTAGCACATCCTGCCCCGCAAAGAGGTGCGCTAAAGAACAGCTTACTCCATTTTTACTCCTTTCGTGTTTAGAACGCACACCGAATAAATCGCACGAATAAGTCAATAGCTTTCGCTGCCACTTCTTCCCCTACGCCACAGAAAAGGAAACGAAATAACCCTGAAGGTCAGGCTCGTTGGTAAAAATACATTACGATTAAGCAGCACCAAGAAACACAGACACAAAGAAGAGAAGAACGCCACATGCGAAGTGTGTGAAATAAAAAAAAATATTCGGTCACCTCTAAGCCTTGGACCACTATCTTTACGCCCGAAGAGCTTCGTGGACTATGCTCCAGATTAAGTGACCACACTTTTAAGCTGCTGTGATACTCCATGCAAAGTTCACTTAGACGAGTGCTTAGAATGTGCATTTTTCATAAGTTAGGTGGGCGAATGAGATTAAAAAGTTTGCGGGGATACGGTGGCCGCAGCTGGCACAGGACAGGCTTAATTGGTGAAGCATGAGAGAGGCTTTTGCCCTGCAGTCGCCGTAGTCAGGCTGATGATGATGATGATGATGATGATGATGATGTTATGCAAGATGAAAAACCTGGCTCCGTATGTTCTAATATTTACTTTCCTAATTCATTATTTCAAACCTTTTTATTTGGCCAGCGCCACAATCAGAAGGTTCTTCAAAAGCAGTCGTTACCAGTACTGCGGTGTAAATAGGCTAGATTACAATCAATTACAAAAACTGATCGTTACAAAATACTGCACTTCGCATTCCTAAACTCGACGCATGGTGCAATTTGGCTGATTAATTTTAGCGAACAACGCGAGGCAAGTCTAGATGAAGTCAAAGCCGTGTATTGCAGCTGCCGAGCTGCCAGACTGACTTCAAAATTTTTCTGGCCTGAAAAGTCGGGGAGCGTCAGTCTCTGTAATCTATCCCGCGTGGCAGAGTGAGTGCATCCTCCTGGGAAGTTACTTGGAGAACTGAAAGTTGCGGCTCGAGCGAGAGCGGTGCATATTTGATACGAGCTCGTCATACTCGACCGTTCCTTAGTAGCCCAGGCCCGACTTGGAGAATCCTTTCTTTCGGAGCGGCGTCTCCTGGACAGATTCTTCACGACACTGTTTACAAGCACGCTAAGGAAGCCTGTAGCGCACTGCCCCCTTATAGAGCCGTAAAAGATGACCGAAAGGACGCCTACAAAACATGTGGGAACAGAGTGAACTGTAGATTGTGTGCTCATAAAGCCTTTATGCTTACGTCTAGTCATGAATACTTGATGCCTGGCTGCCCATCTTTGCACATTGCGTCGTGACGCCCTATGTTGCTCTGAAACGCTGTCTTACCTGTCCACATTATTTTATAGAGCGTGTATAGAGTTGCGTTATGATGGAAACGCTTTCTGCCCTTTCGCTGCTTGAACCAAATGCTTAAGGCATGTGGTGTTGTATAAATAAATAAAATAGAATACAGCATTGGCTAAGCTGTCTTACTTCAGAAGCTGCGAAATCGATGTGTCACGAATGTGTTGATTTTATACCAAGCGTGAGATTATACAGAGAGCTGCCAGTTTTATTGGGAAGTAATTGCGAGTGACAAGCTTTCTGTTAATGTTACAAATAACTCCAGGCGAAGTTAAGCTGAAGGATACAGAATAATTTTTTTTTGCTTACTTCAACCACGGCTGTGGAGTGAATGCCCTCAGCGATAGCTCCTTGGGCTCCCCATCGGGGACTTGGTGCACTCCGGTGCTAAATTGTTTTGGCCGTTTATGCTAAGCTTTCAGGTATATTGAGGGTGACAACCACTAAGCTGCCTTTACGGATTACATAAGTAGTTTCATTATGCTATGCGTAATATTTACCGTCTGTTTTCACAGGACCGACTGAGAGCACCTTGATTAGGATCGACATAGTCTTAAATAAATAGACACTGCGACTTTGATCGTAGTTTTTAGTTTAGAGTAACGAGTGCTAAAATATTGATTACATGGTCACGAAAGAAAAATCTCTCCATTTCGAAGGGTACACATCAATTAAAAATGTCGTATACTTTTCTGAAAATTCTTTATAATTTGTTCCGGCCCAATGAAAAGAGCCAGACGTTGAAACGTGAAGGCGCAAACGTGATGGACGTTTGACCACTGTGGTGACGTAAGGTTCTATTAATGTGACACATGAAAATCTCTCGTTCTGTCAACCAACAGCCACGTTGTGGCCCGAGAAAGAAACTTTTGCAAATTCAAAGGTTTTTAAGATCTTCGGGGCTTAAATACCGGCGTAACTACAGCACGCGTAACATTCCATGTCAGCTAAAAAAAATATGGTTCCAGTGGCTTGAAGCGCTGAGTTCAACACGCGGTAAGACTACTGTTTTTGAGCGACCACTTGAAAAGCACATCAATGATAGCCCCGTATAATTCAACCTGTGCTGGCATCACTCTGAACGCTGGGATTTAAACAGAAGCAACTGCAGCCATTGAGCAAAAATGGCGTGCTTACAAAAAAAAAAAACCCCGGAGCTCGCCTCGAGGTACTAGGTTGAGTTTTTTGACGGGTACGGGCGATTCTGTGTTTTTATTTAAGGAAATTTTAATGCATTTCTTTCCTCAGGTGGAAGAAGGTTCATTCGTTTTTCAAGCACAAAATACATTAGGGGCTAAGAAGTGACCGCTGAGCATACAGTTTCTTCAGAATTTATTACCCAGTGGGCTATTTTGTACAGTGAAAATCCAAAATATTAAATGAGAATATTAGCTTCTCCGCACTTCTTAAGTGCAGTGCAAAAAAGCCTGAAGATAATTGCGAATTGGGTGTTTCGATGGACCAGTGCCGCTTTACAGGGTGGAGACACGATTCACATCGGCACCATGTTGCACTGAGCGCAATGCCAGGGCTGTTTGGAAGATAATTTGCAGCTTCTTTTAGCAATTTTGCACATTTCGTATTCAAACATGATAGAGTTGTACAGAACAATGCTCAGACAGTTATTTTTTTATCAATTAGATAAAAAATAAGTAATATTTCATGCTTCATCTTCCGAGTGACTTGGTGCTTTGTGAACAGCTGTTACCTTCGGAGAGCGAATGTAGGATATTGTAGTAAAATGCTTCTGTACGAGAAGGCCTTGGAGTGGTGAGCGATGGTACCTTAGGTGTCGGTAATGAGTATGCGTCGGGAATGACTTTTTTTTTCAGACGGTAAGCATAATAGACATACACCGCACTTGGAAATATTTTGGTCTCATGTGGTCTGAATAGTATTCTAAATACCGAATGCGTGTTTCTGCGGAAAGGGAGATAACAGGCACTCTAAAACCACTGAGAAGAAAAAGTAGCACCTTACTGGTTAGGAGGAAGTATTTTCTGTTCCATAGTCATTGATCGGTATAAATCGCATGAGATCGGAGCACCGGTTGCCTTATTCTGATGGCGGGAACACAGGCATTGAAAGAGGTGATTATGAGGAGCTCATTTTGTCAGGTTTCTTTGCGAATGGGTTGTGTTAATATTTTTCTCCTGTCTTGTTTTTTCGTTTGCTATAAATACAGTTAGCCCAGTGAAGGCACTTGTTCTTGACCAACGCGACTGAGCAGGAAGACGCCATCGCATCGTACCACCAACTACGTCCAGTCAACATCCTCCAGACGAAAATGCAACTACCGGCAAGATTTTTTTTTGTTTAAAATGCCTCTAAAAGAGAGCAATCACGGGAACGTGAGCACTTGCTTCAGACGCGTCATCAGCTGTCCAGCCCAGTGCAGTTTGGCGGCGAAACTTTTGGAAGAAAAAATTTGCTGCTCATGCATGAAAATTTGTGCATTTGGCTCTGTAATTCATGATGCAAAAGCGGATGTTAACTGCGCAAAAATAGTTACTGTGTGGTGATTCATTCACCCTCCTTCCAAAGAAGCCCGGCGCCCGGTGAGCAGCCGTTACATTCGAATCACGCATGCGACTTAATGATTCCCATACAAGGGAATGGAAAGAGGTGCTCGTTATGACGTATACATCGCGGAAGCCAACCGTGAACGAAACCAAGGAGTATATGGGATGTTAATTTGTAGTTTAAATGAATGGGAGATGAATCAAATCACAAGAAAAAACAAACCACACGCAACCGGTTTGATCCGAACCTACAACCTCCGAATTTCGCGTCCGGTGCTCTGCCATCTGTGCTACGGCGACTTTTTTTTTCTTTATTGCCTGAGCTACGGCGACGGCTGTTAAATTTTCTGCTTTCGGTGGCATTTGTGTGTAGTGTAACCGAACCTTGAGAGTGTTCACTAGCGCCACCCTCGTCCATGGCGGCGGACGTAGTACGTCCACTATTACCGCGTGTGCACGTAGGAACGTGATCGAACGGTGAGGGCGGAAGCTACGCGAGAACCCTTTTATGCTACCTATTTCATCAAGACTGCCAGACCCGAGGCCGTTCGATGACCAAGATACTTTAAATTCAGAATAAGAAAAACAAGACAGCCGCTGCCCCTTCCCAATGCAGCCAGTGCACTGGGGATTGAATGGCTCGTGGTAGCCTTCTGATCCCCGTACAGACGCAGCGACTGCATCATGCGCAAACACACTACATTTAGCCAGGTGGTTATTGCCGCGAGTAAAACAAGTATGTACTGCCTCTTTCCAGTTGAGTCACACTCTTTCAGTGGCCACATTGCCGCACAGAGACTGCACTTCACGCGTTGCGGTTAGCACGCAACCGGCGACGGCAGAAGCCGACATGGCGTCGCGAGGAGCTAAAGGAGGTGCGGGATGCGCCAGAGGATGTCTCCAGCAAGCAAGCGAAGGCGCGGGAATTGAGGCACCCTGACTGCGACTAATTCGAGCGAAAAAAAAAAACTTGGCGTGCTTTATTTACTAGCTTCATACATTCTAATCCTCGAGTCTCGCCGAACTTTCGAAAAAAAAAAAAACGTTACAGCCCCCTTTGACGTGCTTACATGGAGCATTTTGATCCCACAAAGCTATGACCAGGTAAGGTCGCTGATTTATGCTGCACCAGAAAAACAGCCAAAATGCATCTTATTTATTTTTCTTTGCGCTTTATTTTTTTATATGATAGCAACGAACGGAGGCAATGAACTCGAAGCATAATAGGCTTCTGAAGTGAATGTGTCAGTAAACAACGCGCGAAAGTCTATCGCATATCTAGCTGGGATCATTCTTTCATAATTATGAAAGGTAATCTTTGCTGGCGGAGTCAACAACAATAGACGTACCACCGAGCATAACGCGAAGGGACACGGTGCTAAATTGCAAAGACCATGAGCCGGTCATCGATCCTGTCACGCCGCGATCGATGGCGCTACAGTAGAACACGCAGCTGCCCTGCCGTTTTTGTTTTGTGGCATTTACGCCAGCAGTAACACGTACAAGAGCAACGACGCCCACAGCTATATGCCTGTCAGCGATCTAAATGACGTTGTCGGTTGCGAGGCAGCTATGGGAAGGCCATGCAGTGAGCAGGTACGCCTTGATCGTGGTGCTGCGTTACCAAATGCATACAGGGGATGGCCAATAATGGCCATCGTTAGCCGAGAAAAAGGCGCCATATTTTCAAGCCTTGGAATCACTGGAAGGCGCTGCTTTTAATGTCGCATACGCATCTGACCGTGATTGAGCCTCCGCCACGGAGTGCTTCTGATCTGGTTATAACGTCCCGAAGCATCGCTGTCGGCCATGGCTAACCACACTCGCCCCCGATCTTCATTGTCTGCGCACTTACAGTCAAAATTATCAGTTTGCCCTCATCAGATAATGTAACCATGGATTGCATTATCTGAAAATGTAACCTGCAATCTCCGGGTCAGGAACAGGATGCCGTTGGAGCTGCGATGTCTCGGCCGATGGCGTGTATTTGCTCTCTAGACAAAGTGTAAGAGCTCTGCTCAACTAGCAATCATTTTTAGGATGCCTCAAAGGTTAATGCCTTCTAAAGCATAGAGCGACTACTAGCACGCTTTGGTGCAGGAATGCGTTTAAAAGCTACATTTGTGACTTCCCTTTGTCCGCAGATTTTGGTCCGTGCGTTCTTACACTCTACGAGAAAATGGCTACCTCCGAATGGGCCACTATCACTACCGAGTGCAGACAGAAGTTGAAATAAACAAACGCGAAAGAAAAGGTTTAAAGAAAAGGCATGTCGCAGCAGCCTCTCAGCCGAAGCAATTTCTGCAGCAAGATACCACCAATACTCGACTGCCTCCCTTTCAACTGGTATGCAGGTCTAAAAGCTTATGTGAAATGCACTTTCTCGTGTAATAGTTAGCCTGCAATTAGGGTGACATTAACAGCAACAGCGTCGCTAGAAACTCTCTCTATTTCCGTACACACTGAAGCACAAGAGGAAATCAAAAGATTTTGTTAAAAGACAGCGTAAGAAGAGGGAAATTTTATCTACATACGAATACGCAGTGTCCTCACAGGATGACGAGAGAGACTCTTTGAAACTTGGCAACTTTTTATACTTTTGGAGCGTGCAGAGTGTCTTCCGTTGTTATGCGTCCCCTGTTACGTCCTGGCTCATGTTTGTCGCCACCCTACCACGTCCCATTACCCGCGTTTGCACGTGTTGGTAGTGTCTGCGTTTTTCTCTTCGTGTGTGAAAATTTTTGTCTAGTTAGTCTGTAACACTCATAACACGTCTATAAATATGCTTTTGCCAACACCAGGGAGCTAGTTCCTTGCATTCGCCATACCGATCTCATTTGCAATGCGTGACAGAATAAAAAAATAAATAAATCGAAAACAAAAAATTGGAGGGGAGGCTCAACCTCCACCTTGTGGCTATGATGCCAAAGCGTTAATGAGTTAATGCCCATATATGAGGAATTGGGGATTGTCAACATTAAGTTCATAGGTTCCTGGGAGTCCTCACACCACTCTTTCTGCAATGGTGCAGCAGTTAAGGGATGCGCCCTTTCCCTGCGAGGGCAAGCGATGAACCCGGCGGGCCTTGTGCGACACAAGTTGTGCTTTTTGAGCAACCTCTCGCGATCAATAATTAAGTTAACAACCACCTGCCACGGTGGTCAGTTTGCTCACAATCCGATGGGAAAGTTGTGATGACGCCACAAGGTCACGTAACCTAGGTGGGCCACCTAGGTTGCTTGTCCAGCGAGTGGCCACCTAGGCGACCATGCGCCACCATATTTTTCGCTCACAACACCGACAACGGCGGCGCCGGATTCTCTGGCTAACTAGTCCTTTAATCCATTGCGTAAAAAGAAAGAAAGAAACAAACAAAGAAAGAAAAAATAGAGAAACAAAGAAAGAAAGAAACGCTTGGGAGTCCTCATACTACTCCTAGCGCAGTTGTGCAGCAGTTAAGCGATGCACGACTGCCCTGCGATGGCAGCTGCTGCCACCGATGGGGCTTGGGAGACCCAGGAATGCTCTTCCCGAGCAACCTCTCGCGACCAAGCCTTAATTTAGCTGCCACCTGCCACGGTGGGCAGTTCGGTCACAATCTGCTGGGCAGGTTGTGATGACGTCACAAGGCCACGCGACCTAGGCGGCTCACCTGCCCCCTAGGTTGCTTCTCTTGAGATTTTTCGTGGACATTTCTCTCACGGCCAACTACCTTGACGCCGACGACGACGCCGGCTTTTCTTCGACATGGGACTCTTAACGCTGTCACGTTAAAATGCCTAAACTGTGCTGGCTTGCTTACTTGATATCTTAAAGTGCAAATGAAGAGGTTTTAGAACTCGACTAGCTTAAAGCGGTCGAACGTTTGAAACGTGCAGGTAAAGCATGCGAAGTATTTTTGAGCTGGCTTTTGAAATTGAAGAGTAATCGCCCAATAAAGCCACGACGTCGTTTAGGCTTCTCTGCAGAGGACAGATACGGGCAGATGCAGCAATCATGACGTCACGTACGGTGGCGCTACGTTTACAGCAAAGAAATTGTTGTTTCAAGGTAGAAAACCAACGCCACCGAAAGTAAAGCCCACGAAGGATTGTCTGGCTGCATTGGTCGACGCACGGCAGCATGTGGGAGAAGGCAGCGGTCATCGGCACTTTCAGCAATAATGACGTCTTAACGCGTTTTCCTGCATTTTTCTAGCGCAGTGAGGAGGAGAAGCCTGAACATCGTCGTGGTTTTGATCGGCGATCACATCTTCTTTTTATTCGCTAGCGCAAAACAACTTGGCATGCTTTATTGGGAAGTTTCATGCATTCGAATTCTTGTATAACCTCGAATTCTAGAAAAAAAAACATTTCACGTTTCCTTTAAGGCAAACATGAATTGAAAAAAAACCGTAATTAGGGTAGTTAGTGATATGAGAGGACGGCAATTAGCTCAGTACAATCTTGGCCCTTTCCTTTTATGGAAATGAAAATTTGGGAACCTCTATCCCACTGTTTATTAATTATTGGTTGAAGGAAAGAAATAAATATTCCGGTAACGATTATAGATTGAGCGAAACTTAAATGCCATGGTACTATCTCTACGTTTAACGCCATGGTACTATCTCTACGTTTAACATCAGATCAGAGTCCACGGCGTCGAATTATTCAGTATTCTACAAGCGAAAGCAGCATGCAGCCTATCCTCTCTCGAATGGAGATTTCAGGTTCACCTAAAGCATACTCCCTAGTGAAAACTCCGCATTGCCCTACTTACATTTTTCTTTAGACACTGCGGCTGCCCTATTCGTTTTTGTTGTGCACTGAAACGCGCACTATAAATAGCTAAATGTGCAAATTGGAACATTTTGTTGCGCTAGTTGGCCTGGCAAGCGTCATCAAGATCGACGCGACACAGAGCTCTGACCCGTCTAACGTTCTATCTTCTGATATTTTGTGTGAATCTCGTGTCGTGCTGTAAGCTGCATGACGTGCACATGCTTACTCGAAGCCCCAACGACTTTTGACCAAGGAGGCGTCACGGTCCTTCTTTCACACAGCTCGGGGCTCACCAGGTAAGCGAATCGCCTCTCGACGGTCTCGCGCGTCGAGTCGACGCTGGGGTAGGCGACCACGTGACGTATGATGTTCAGCCTGCGCAGCGCCCTCTCGCGGGAGAAGGCGTCCATCCAGTCGAAGTACTGCGCCATGGCGTGGTGCACGTCGGCGAGAAGCGCCCAGGTGGCGTTCCAGTCGACGGGGCTGACGGTCTGCTCGGTGAGGAACCAGTTGAGCGGATAAGGCGCCATGTCCGACACCAGCTGCAGGCAGTGGTACACGGCCTGCGGACGCGTGCGAGAGGCGTGGTCAGAGCGTCATTTCTGCTGGCGCTTAGGGTTTACTCTGATTGGATCAGTAAAAGATGGTTATGGATTGAAGTAGCCTTTGCTCAATTGGGTTACTAAAAAATTGCTGAAACAAGCCAAGGGATTGCGCGACACAAGACACTGACGCATGAAAAGAATCATCGCGAAATGAATACAAGTAATAGGAGAACTCATTTTGTGTGTCTAGTGTACTGAACTATCCGCATGTTTTGCGCCAGTGCGTTTTATGAGACTTACGAGTAACAAACTCATCGTTGAGATTACTGTTGAAGTGACAGCTGATCCGGATCATGAGAGGGAAATAACTAGAAGCATAAGAATGCGGCGGAGCGCATATGGCAGGTGCTCTAAGATCATGAATGGCAGGTGCTCTAAGATCATGAATAGCAGGTTACCAATATCCCTCAAGAGAAAACTGTACAACAGCTGTATCTTATCGATCTGATTAAGAAACGTCAAAGCATGAGGGCGTCTAACCCTAGAGACAGAATAGAACTAGGAGAGATATCGGAGATAATAAATAAGCGCAAGGTTGCAGACATAAGGAAGTTTAATATGGAGAGAATTGAGCATGCTCTAAAGAACGGAGGCAGTCTAAAAGCGGTGAAGAGGAAGCTACTCATAGGTAAAAACCAGATCTAAGAGACAAGGAGGGCAGTGTCATTAGCAATATGGATAAGATAGCTAAAGTAGCAAAGTAGTAAAGAATAACGCAAAAATACAAAACAAACAACAACATTACAAATAAGAAACAGGGTTCTGAGACTGCGTTTCGTGACGAGTATTTTCCCGATACACTCTACTGATAACCTCGGATGAGCGAGCTCCGCCTCCAATATGAGAGCCTGTGATATGCTTTGCTTATTAGCTATAAGCCATTGTGTCATAAGTCACAGGCACCCGAAAGAGTCAAAACAAAGAAAACATTTGTAGCGCTCTAGGTAAAATTGTTCGCCCTCATCATCGGTGAAGGGAAAGGGAGGCGGTGGTCATGAAGAAGGGAAAGGCTGGCTTTGAGTGGACTGCATCTCCTTGAGTGGACACCTCAACATTGCTGCGAGGGAAGGGATGAAGGGGTGAAAGAGTAGGTTATGCATGGCTGGGTCTAACGCTCCTGCGCCCGGGGCCGTGGTGTCCCTAATTATAACCAAACTCCTGCAGAAGGCAAACAGCCGTATTTGCCAAACAAATCCGGAAGGAGCATTTTAAAATACTGCCCCAGTATGCTCTAAGCGACTACTTACTATTCGAAGCAAGTTTTAATTTTTATTCCCGCAGCAGGCCCAGTCTAATTGAAAAACTCTTGGCTGACGTGGCAAGAGATGCCTTTTGCTGTGCGCTCCTTCAGTCTGCATCAATTGTGAAGGTTATTACTATTATTAATTGGTTTTTGGGAATGGAAATGGCGCAGTATCTGTCTCACATATCGTTGGACGCCTGAACCGCGCCGTAAGAAAAGGGATAAAGGAGGGAGTGAAAGAAGTAAGGAAGAGAGAGGTGCCGTAGTGGATGGCTCCGGAATAATTTCGACCACCTGGGGATCTTTAACGTGCACTGACATTGCACAGCACACGGGCGACTTAGCGTTTTGCCTCCATAAAAACGCAGCCGCCGCGGTCGGGTTCGAACCCGGGAACTCCGGATCAGTAGCCGAGCGACCTAACCACTGAGCCACCGCGGCGGGTTATTGTAAAGGTCGAAAGAATCCTCTTGCGCACGCGGTCTCATTTTCTAGACAGAGCAATATCCTACAATTCTTTCGAAACTTTCAGTGAAAAGTTTTTCAGGCACTCCAGAAAATTCTTTCTCGCTATTCTATACCAGAGGAAAAGCACGGTCTTTCGATTATGCACAATCTATGAAGAAAAACATGAAATGCTAAAATAATAAGTTGTTTTGTGTTGTTAAAGTGTTTCCACAAAATGCTGATATGCGGTTTATTACGATAGCGAGCAACTTAGGTAATACGGAGTACAAAAAAAGAAGAAAGGATGCCCGGCTGCGTTTTTTTCACTCTTTGTATTTTCAAAAACTTGGTATTGAGCCACAGGACTACTTCGAAAGGGACACAACGAGACCTTCATGACACAAACACAGTCATTGTACCAAGCCAATATTTGCCCGCATGAACTTCTACAAATATTCATTTTTCCCGAAAACAATATCTGACTGGAATTCCCTGCCTCATGATTCACCTCTCCTTTCTTCAACCCTTTGAGAGCCTATACATCTGACTGTACGGTCAGAAATGATGATTGTTTATTAACAGTGCATAGTGTGCTTCTTTGTCTGTGTGCCTGTGTTTGGGGTATGTACTTTCACAAAGTGTATTTGCTTTATAACCTTGTTTATGTATGTTAATATTTTTCTTGCCGCAAATTGTAACTTCACCATTGTTGCTGTGATTCCCAGGCATAGTGCTTACTAAGAAATGTATGTACACTCTCCTGCTTGGACCGATTCGGCCTGCAGTATTCTATAAATAAATAAAAAAACGACACCACCACTTTCCACGACCACGACCTTTTCTGGAATAGTTGCTCTTGCTTGCTAAGCAACATTTATTTCTTGGCTGGGTTGTGCGCACATCATTATTGCAAATGCACGCAAGAGAATAACAATCCCAGATTGCATGTCGAGGTAACGTTTCTGAGATTATGAAAGCGATGCATATTCGACATGTAACCAGTGGTGATGCAAGTAGACGCCACTTTGGGCAGCCGACAAGGCGCTTAGAAAGTAAAGTATTTCAAAAGTTTCTTAAGCTGACAGCCAAGTGGCAGAAGGAAGAGGGCTCTCGCTCAGTCGCCTAAGTGTAATAATCCTCTCTGAGTTGTACAAAGCATGGAGTGTTTCGTAAAGCTTTCGCAATTTTTATGCCGAAGATTTCGTAATATTGCATTTAACATTATTGCTTGGTTTTATTATGTCCAACATTATCGAACAGAAATTTAAAAAAATCGCAGAATTTTACAATGCTGGTATAAAAATATTGAAGGTAATGGTACATTCTTCTAATATATATATTAACATTTTTCTTTTAGAGGGTTTACACCGATCACATCGAACATTTAAGACTGCCATAGAAAACCAATGGGGAGCGCTTTTGACGATAGCAAAAGCGTTAGCAGAGAACAAAAAAATGCAACACTGCCGTCCGGTGATCTGCCTATATCTTGATTGTTATAGTGAAATCCCGCATTATCTAAAAAAATGCGTTCATAACTGTAAACGGCTTCCCGCTCAGAATGCTTTTGTTCCTAATGGTTGGGCATGTTATGGGGTTTAACGTCCCAAAGCGATACAGGCTATGAGGGAGGCTCTAGTGGAAGGCTCCGGATAATTTCGACCACCTGGGGTTCTTTAACATGCAATGTAAGGGCCTTCTGCATTTGGCATCTAACGAAATGCGACCGCCGCGGCCAGGATCGAAGCCGCATGTGTCGGGTCAGCAGTCGAGCACCATAGCCACTGAGCCACTGCGGCGGCCGATTTAACATTGTGCTTAATTAGAACTTGTTGCTAGACTAGTTGGTACATGGTTCTTTTTCATACGGCGCATTGTGATTGGAAGAATGATTAATCTGAACTAGCTGGATAAAGACTTGTGCACATTTGTACTGAAGATTACAGCATTCTTTTCAGTTTGCACGTGTTTTCATCTATAATTTATATCACTGTCTTCAAAAGAACGTTTATGAAACTGTAAGGCTTATGATGCACACAGGTTCTCTGTTACTTGTCTTTTGATGCGAGGCCTTATTCAAGAATGCACCACCGAAGGAAAGAACACAGTTGTGACATTCGAGAAATTATAGGGACAAACCTCATAGAAAAGGAACGTGCAGTGTTTGAGTGCGGCATTCAGCAATCTTTTAGATAAAGAAAGGTGGAATTGAAACACGCATGCGTTAAGTTTGTTCGATTTAAGAATGCATTGACCTAAGAATCAGGTCTGTTGAGCTTTGCAGGACTTTGAGATATTTTTTCAGTGCACTCCATGAAAGCTAGCAAGACGAATAGCAGGTTCCACTCTGTCCGAAGGCATTCTTGCGACAATGCAAAGATAATGAAGACGAAACATGCCGCTACACTTATGTGACTAATTTTATGTTCAGAAACATAATCATGCGTATTTCAGTTCTTTGCCTATGGCACGTTCCAAAATTATCAAAAAAATTGGTATAGATTCATTGTTATATAAATAGTGACCGATTATGTTAAGGATGCATATATGCCGAAGTCTAGCGCATGCTCTGGTGCGCACTTAATCGCCAATCGCTGAGGAAACTACTTATTCCTGTGGGATCAAGTGACCCGCCGAATACGGAATGTTTGAAATCATGGAATTCGTTCAAGCAGACAGCTAGAAACAATTCGACATCCACTGAAAGAAAAATTGTTTTTTTTTTTTTGGTGGCGGGTCTGTATGCTAAAGGTTAAGTGGAAAATCGGGACTGAAAAACCTCTAAAACTCAGAAATACACCTACAAGACTTTCTATTAACAGCAAGCGGTACGCGTCTGAAATATTGGAGGCAATCTCAACAGTAATTACCAACCCTCCTATGGCTGCAAGGCCGCACTATTGAACATTTTACACTGAAACGTTTTTGCTCCATAGGAGTTCTGCTCTATGGGCCCATGAAAAATTTCTTGTAGTACTAAAATTTCACTTTTGATGACGTCTAAGGTTTCGGGCATTAGCGGCTCAAGAGCCAACAGGAATTTTGTTTCTTCACGAATTCGAAGAAATGTTTGACTCAGACAAGTTCAACGAACTGCACGGAGACCACGTGGAGTGTTATCAGCTTACCTCCTTTCTCTTATAATGCCCAAAATTACACCGTTTTACCGGTTGCCGTATTGTGACACGATGAATATGAAACCTTTTCTACTCAATTTATGATCAAAATTAGCGTCTACGGTAATCATTCTTTTTTCCTTAAACATCATAAGCTCAACGCTAGTAAGTATAAAATGACGATTACTCAAGGATGAGACACTTTTATAATTTATCCCCCTCCTCTTCAGATTATGGGACGTTGAAGTTGACTTCAATTTTGTGTGTTATGCTGAAGAAGTTTTATACGCCATTATAAGAAGATTCGGCTGCCTACCATAGCTCTTGGCTGTTTGCAAAGCATACAAAAGATGAAACAACTACTCGTGATGCGGTAACGGCTGGCAAGAACTGCTTGTGAGACGTAATATATATAAAAAAAGCATTTGAATATTTGAATCGTTTTTCTTTCACTCCAGGCTTTAATAATATTGAACAAAAACAATTTTCACTTAGCTTTAAAACTGCTTTTTACAGATTGGACCACCATATTTGTATCTGGCTATTATTTGCTCTCAACGTTCAGACAAGAAATGTACCTTTATTATTTCATGTGATTCTACTTGTACTCGCGTTTTGAAGGAACCCGGAAACTACGTATTCATGAATGACATATTATGATCAATGTTCAATGAATTACGTAGTCTGAAATGTGTAATCGCTGAACATAGTGAATTTTGTGCTTATTGCTTTACAATGTGTGCAAATAAATATGCAATTTTTTTGTACTGTATCATACATATTTAGCGCCATTAAGGCAAAGAGTATTAGTAAAATAGAAATAAATAGATTAAACATATTAGCGCCCACGTCATTTGCATTACATTGTCTTGCATATTTTCGCTTAACCAGTGTCCCATGCCGTTGGCCCAGTCAGTTTTTATCACAATAAAATCTACCCAAACTTGGGAATTAAGAGTTTCATAGAATGCTACAAAAGCGTAGTGAACTGTGCAACCAGTGTGTTATGAGCGCGCAAAGTAGAAATGGCTTCAATTAAGTTGCGTTCTGCAAAAAAAAAACGTGCGTCGTGCGTCGAACACCAGTGAACATGCTGTCGACGCTCCGAAATCCACTTTCGTGTCGCAAATATATAACTAATGAAGCGTTCTTTCAGCGATGCTACAAAAGTAACAAAATCTAGCGCCGTTCAGAAACGTGTTTGTTGAGTCAATTGTGCTCGGACAGAGGCTGATTTTTACGTACCAAAATGTCTGGAACCATTACATGTTTATGCCTACTCTTGATGCCAGAAGCTTGAAGTAAATACTGATTACGACAAATTTAGTAATTGTGCAGTTGAGAACACCGTGAACGTAACGAGGCTGACGACTGTACTGAGACGGCAGAATTTCCTGGTATTTCTCATCGCATCGCTTTTCATCGACTGGGCTACGGCCGTCAATCTTGGATCACCTGAAGGTTAAATTTCATCGCCATCAAGCTTATTTCACCACCACTTGTGTCGTGATTAAAGCACTTTATCGAGTGAGAGTCGTGCTGTGTGTGCAGTTTTTCAATCTGTGGTGGAATACATCCCTTCGTGCATTTTCTCCTAAAATTATACCGCTATTTAAGCGATGTGCTCATGCAGTTCATTCTGCGTTTGTTCACTGCTTAGTTATGTTAGGCTAATATTCCTTTATTTTCCTTTATTTTTTTTCTTCTACAGAAAGAGGCAGCCGAGACAAAAGGCTGAAAAACCTGGTGAGGCCTCGGCACCCTAACAGTTTGACAGAGAAGACGAGTGAAATGATAGTAGCAAAACATACATCACAGCACAATTAGTACATAAATGTGTAGAAAAGTTGTACACACGCAAGAGCTGCCGGAAAACAAACTACACAGGGAGAATCAAATGACCAATATAATCACAATTATATATACAAGCAAGATCGATTGCATGCATGCAATGATAAACTGCCGACGTGGGTGATCGATGCCCAACCTCGTATTGGATCTATAACATCCAAAAGTGATTAAAAACGATATCATACCATTGGCACAGCGTTGTCGTAGCCCTTGAAGACCTTGTAGCTGAGGGCTGGCGCTATGTGGTTGGCTAGAACCCAGCCAGCTAAGACCGCGACACCATCTTCCTTGTTGCTGGACTCAAAGAAGTTCACGAACTCTCCGATGTTCCTGTAATCAGCGGCGCCGGCACCGCTTGTTTAAGTAACTCGAAAAGGCGACGTTTCAACAATGATACGTTCCCGTTGATTTGTGCGCTGCACTTACTACACTGAGATCACTCAACAGCCATACAGTCGAGCCCACTTAAAACGAACCTGTTCGATCCCGTGAATTGAGTTCGTTGTATCAGAAGTTCGTAGTAAGTGGACCTGCCTTATGGCAGCCAAAACACTGAAAAGAGTGGCTATTATTTTTTTTAAAATTCCGTTGTGCACGTCTGTTTCTTCAAAGCAGGCTCTTTCAATCCGCTCTCTGAGCTCTCCAGCGGGGTGACGTGTTCCTGGTCAGGACCCCTTCTGCGGACGAGCTTGCTTTAGGGACGCGATAATGCCGATAATGATTTAGGGGTTCGCGGCAACTGGTGGTAGGTCGGCATCCTTGTCTTCAATCCTCGACAAAGTTGTAAGTATGCAGTGACGAAGAGACCGCAGCGCATGCGGCCGCAGACCATACAGTGGCGCCCCCTTGTGAAAAAGGCGTGAACAGCGCATTGGATTCCAGATAACGCGACACCTCGCCGCAGTTACTAGATTTTTGGAGCAACACTTGCGAGGAGCTAAAGCCGCGTAGGCCTACGAACTCAATGGGAATCAGCGCTTTACTCGGAAACCAACGGCTACTTTCTGATTTCAGTTTTCATTGATTGGTACGCATTTGTCGACCGCTTTACACAAGGGTGACGCAGATTGGCTGCATCCCGTCAGCACAATGCCTGCACGCGGCGGCAATTCAAAAGGCGGAGATCCGATTCGGTAGATAACGCATGCCATGTGACCGGATGGGCCAGGAGACACTTTGTGACAGGTATTCAAACTTCTCAGACTGCTGCCACTGGTTGATCACTGGCCGTGTGCAGTAGTTTCGTGTACAACACTGCCTCTGTGTTGTTATTATCACGCTTCTGCTTCTATTTAAAAGCGTTTCCCAGTCGGGACACACGCACGCACTGACTGACCTTGTAGCTGTCTGGGCGCATTCAGCCTGTGGTTAACTGCAATTTCGGTGCCACCATATACATTTTTTTTGCCGGGGTTTAAGGAGATAGGGGGTCGGCACTTCCTTTGTGAGAGATCACGGGAGCTAGGACACGCTTTTCGGTCTGCGCGCTTTTCGGTTTGCGACTTCGGGTGCGAGTTTACGGCGCCTCCTCGTCCGTTATATCCGAGTGGTGCTACCACGGTTTTTCGCTTTGTCTTAGGCGCAGTGCCATAGCGAGGATACACATTTTGACGGTAGCAACACCCTCTTTCGTAATAAGAGGGTATTCGTTGTAACTGCGGGGGTACGAGTTGGCTCGACTATATATGGGAATGAGTGGAGCATATCTGCACTAGTTTGCTGCGCCACACTGGAGCACTAATAATAGCTAGCGTGCTTTGAACACCGTCGTGCTGCAGAACCACAAGGCTGACGCATCTTTGTCACTGCATATTGCATTTTAAAGCAAGGCTACAGCATGTTGCCATTAATTTCAATTCGGTCAAAATACGCTACATAAATAAAGTAGAAAATAGAAGCAAAAATAAATAAGAAATAGTGGGACGTAAGCAGAATAGGACAGCAGTACTCATGGTTGTGGTCATTTAAAACTAACAAGTTGGATGATTAGCGTCATGTGAGATTGTTACGGCTAATCAGAAATGGACACATTGGTCAGACCCAAGTTCTTCACGAGAGGGACTCCAAATAAACAGTGCATGGAGTTTACACACGAAATTTTTACGACAAATTTCGTTGCACGCGGTTCGACATTGCGAACATGAGCAGGAGGACGACTTTAGTGCTTGTGGTCGCATGTGACGGCCAGTGGATTTCGGTGCAGTTTGCTAAGCGATGGAGTGACAATACATCCGTGAAGATTGATTTAATAGACGCCTACTTTGATTAACACGCACTCTTCATCATCACTGAGGGAGAGAGTCGTCTCTGCCACTGACTTGCAAGCTACGGTAAACAGACATATCTGGAGCCTGCCACCTGAGTTTGAGAGCTGCACGTCTATTAAACTATTTTGCACTTCACTTTTTACCCCTGCAAGGCTTGCATAGGCTTACATACTGCACTAGAGCTTCGTCGAGCAAGTGCATCTCACTGTCCAGGCCAAGCTCCACCCCGTCCGGCAGGTGGCGGTTGATGGTGTCCACCCAACGCTCCGAGGTTATTTGGCTCCGAGTGAGGTACTCCACGTCTGCGAGCACAGCGGAAGTAAATTTTCACCCAGTTTATATGGTAAGTTATTTTTATTCACTAAGCCACTATTCGCCACCTATGCATCGAACAACACTTGGTCTTAGTGCACCCCGGTAGATTTGCCTCCTGCACGGTATCAAACAGGCGTGTTAGAAAAAGAGCGTTTTAAGAATTCACCACCGTCACCACTTTGCGAGTGGCTGGTGCGGTCTTAAAGTTTCTCCTGAGATATGCCAGAGTTTTGGTTAATGTAAGGATATAACACCACCCCGATCACATCGGAAGTGTTCTTGCAGTGTTGATGCATTGGGGATCTGTGCATCCGTTAGTGCACACAAAGACCTTCTATGTCTTGTGCGAAAAAAGAATATGACAGGACTTTCAACAAATAAATACAAATACCGTTATTTCAACATCAGGGATGTTAGAGGTGCACCAAAAAAGCCTATGACGGACTTGACAGAGGGGCGCACCCCCGTACATAAAAACCGGCAGCAACAGAACACGGACAGAATAAAAAAGGGAGACTACAGTGCATAGGTAAACATCATAATCAATAATAATTAGTGAACTCCCTCTTGCAATAATAACTAAGTAAAGTCGGCTGAATTTACACGAAACGCTCAGGGACACTGAGGAATGAAAAACGAAGAATAATAAGAAAAGAAAAAGGAAGACAGGAAGAGAAAACTTGCAGCAAGAAACAAAACCGTATCCTTAGGTCCTCAGGGCTCATTGCGCCGATTAAGAAAAGTCGGAAATATATGTCGGAGCATTTGGCGACCGTAATTAGCACGAAAGAATAGCACATACCAGACGTCATTGTTACGTGTTGGGTAGTAATTAGCTTTGGGCCGTAAGTTCGCTGTGCCATCAAAAAATGCGTCATAATTTTTCCGTTTTCTTTCATATCGTTTACTTAGAAATAAATTATATAGGTCATTACATGGAGTTACATTGTATGATGCGAAAAAACGTTTAGTGTGAGCAGTAAACGGGGCATTTGCAATCATACGAATGACCCTTTTCTGTGTTTTCTGTAACTGGCAGCACGAAAAAAGGGATAATTAGGATGCATTTAGACTTCATCCAGCCGTGCACCACGTGAGTCGTTGTCGATTATTAGTCGCTAATTAAAAGAATTAGTAGACGCATCGCTTATTGCCAGGACAAGCAGATTTTCGAGACTGCCTAGCAGTAGACTTAGACTGACGCGAAAGCATGTGTAGAGCTTGGATGGTTACGTATTGCATCAGTGACAGCGCGACTAGTCTGTGCAGATAGTGCTTTGTGCATTTTATAGCCCTGTAGAAATTGAAAATTAGGTTGCTGAAAAATTTAACTCGCTCACACTGCATCGCAGGTTGTACAGTATAAAAAAAAAAGCTTTTTTCTTCTGTTAGCTGTAGTTATAGCGGCACAAATCTAAGTTGTCAAAATTATTCAAGTGATTATTAAGATTGACTTTAGTTAGACGCAACTGCTTTTCACCTATCCAAAGTTATAATTGGTATAATTGGTTTTTTTGGGGAAAGGAAATGGCGCAGTATTTGTCTCATATATCGGTGGACACCTGAACCACGCCATGAGGGAAGGAATAGACAGAAATAGGTGCCGTAGTGGAGGGCTCCGGAATAATTTCGACCACCTGGAGATCTTTAACGTGCCCTGACATAGCACAGCACACGGGCCCCTTAGCGTTTCGCCTCCATCAAAACGAAGCCGCCGCGGTCGGGTTAGCACCCGGGAACTCCTGATCAGTAGCCGAGGGCTCTAACCACTGAACCGCCGCATGATGCCAGAGTTTCCAGCTTGACCTGTACACGAAGAAATTGGAGCAGCGCGAGAAAAAAAAAACGCAGGCTGGACAGTTAAAGCAACAAAAACAGAGAGGCACTCATCTTTACTTCGATACATTTTTATACGTGTAAAAAAAAATTTGAGTCTTTCGCCTAAGGTGAATGATTACAGATCATTATTTTTCAAATAACTTCAGCATTCCTATCTGCGAGGCCGAAACATTGGTATTCAGTGAGTTGATGATAAATATGGTGCCACCCCCATCACTCTTGTTCGGGAACTTCAGGTCATTTATTTTTTGCAAGTACAAGAATTTCCATTGGTAAGCAGGTCCAAGCGTGGAACGGATCTGCACAATACTATTGAGAAAGTACTCATACGCTCACCAACACCGACCAAGAATCTTGTCCGTCCGATCTTGTGCCGATATCAAGCAACTGCGACGCCATGTTAAGTTAAAAAAACCAAAACACATAGATATGTCCTCATTTGGCCCGGCCAACCTCGAATTTGACCATGCCCAACGCGAATGTGACCTCGAATTTTGGCCCTGGCTATTTCTAAAATTTGGCCATCCCCAAAATTTGACCTCGGCCGATTCGAACCGAAATCGATGTCCAGCCATAACTGACCATGTCCAACACGATGGTAACCTCCAAATTTTGCCCGGACCATTTCAAGAATTTGGCCCGGGCCACCCCCAAATTTTGACCTTGGTCGATTTTCAGCAAAATCGATGTCCAACCATAATTGACCGTACCCAACAGGATGGTGCCCTCCAAATTTGGCCTTAGTCATTTCCAAAATTTGGCCTGGGCTACCCCTGTAATTTGACCTTAGCCGATTTGCACCAAAATCAATACCCAACCATAATCGAGCGCTCCCAAAACGATGACGACCTCGAAACTTGGCTCGGGCCATTTTCAAAATTTGGCCCTGGCCACCTTCGAAATATCACCTTTCCCGATTTGCACCAAAATCGATACCCAACCACAATCGACCGTGGCTATCACGATGGTGGCCTCCAAATTTTGTCTATGTCATTTCCGAAAATTGGCCTTGGCCACCCCGAATTTTGACCTTGGCCGGATATATAAAAAAAAACAGTGTTTACGCACTATAGCCGATTTTATGTTTCGGTTTCGAAACTTGATGCTAAGGGAAGAAACGTACAATGCGGTATTACGGTATTGCTATGAAGTAACTAGTAGGTATACAGCAATTAAAGTAAGTAAAAAGCAGCAACAGTGGCTTTGAATTGCATGTAGGTCACAAGCACAGTTCCCTGAGTGCTTTCTGAGTGAATTGCTCTGATAGGCGTAAACTAGCCAGGTAGAGGATTTTTTTGCGCGACAACTCTACGGTAAAGAGCAAAGGAGCACACCAGGGTTGAACGGGATAGCGTTGCCGGCGCTAGGTCTCCATGGTCTGTGACGGAGCAATTGCTGCAGTATACCGCCTAACAATGACCTTATGCTCAGTTGCTTGCTGCCAGGCGAACAATTTCTCTCTAAGAGAAGCAGGGCGCACAGCCTGTTAGCATGCGTACCAGCATCAAGCGCGGGTGTGAACCGAAACAAAGCGATCGATAAAGTTCCTCACCACACACATCACGTCGTCGTCAACGGGAAGTCACGGTGCCAGCCTGCCCCGTTTTCTAGATTGCATTGCCAACACTTCGTTCTAGCCAAGGCGCGCCTACGTATATTCTCAGGATGCAGATTATCAACGCTAGAAATACAGTGCCGTCTTCAGACGTTTTGTTTGTTTATTTTTTAATCGAAAGTCAATGGCAACGGCTAAATCTGACCCTGAAAGAAAAGAACCTACTCAGGTATTGAATGACCATGTTAACGCAGTTGCATGCTGCTCGAAAGTAAGACAAGCTTAGAAAAGCTGACGGAAGAATTGGAGAAAGCGCTTACGAAAATAAACAGTGCTGAGTTATATTGCGCTCACTAAAGACGCGCCCTATTACGAAAGCTAGGAATGACACCGGATAAACTGGGGCAGAACTTCCAGGTTGTTTCAACGCAGGCCCACTTCTTTATCTCCTGGCGACTTGGGCGCTTTGAGCGACCAGTGCATGGATGCCGGAATATCACAAACCGTCCTTCGTTATTAAATGCTGCTTCTCACAAATGACGTTGCGAATACTTCTCCGAAACTCACGTTGTCATAGATGTGTCACGTACGAGCGTGTTATGCGTAAAACTGCGCAATGCAAGAACCAAACAAAAATGAACAAAACCCCAATTCCGATGCAGGAACAATTTGGTTAATAACGCGAGAGCGTTTTCTAAGAGAAAGCATTTGTTTTATATGCGAGCGTAATAAAGACACCAGTCTCTGTCTACGATTCTTTAATGACAGATTATTTGCTTGGAAAGCAATTAATAGGTCATAGGGAGCTCCAAGATGTTGATGGGGAACACCAGCAGCGCGCGTCCAGTGATGCTTGCAGCATCGTCAGGTAATGACCACATGCGCTGAGGAGCAGTGGCGAGACGCGCATGCGTCCATTCCTGTGAGATGCCAGGGTTACGAACAGCATTCGTCCCTTTCGTCGCCGTATCGGCCTCGAATATGCTTGAAGAATTCGTCGGCACTACTACCGTGAGTTCTGGTAAACAGCCTACCGCTCTTAATGTCTAAAAGTCAAAATTCTCGGCTTTGTGGACTAAACAGTGTTATCTTTATCAGTATCGCGAGAAAACGTTAGAGATCATTGCGGCTACCTGCACTGGAGGATTTCGAAAGCATTGACGCCACCTCGACACTCGTCGCCTCTCTTTGCGCCTCTTTGAGTCCACTGACGTTTGCTTCCAGTTAACTAATTAATCTATGTCAAGCAAACATCTAGTTCGATTAATTATCACTCTTCAACCGCATTTCAATCATTTTCAAACTTTATTTTCAGTTATTTGCCTGTTTTTCCACTATTTTTGCGTCCACGGATGTTTTCCCGTCCACTCACTATATCGACGACCGCGCTATTTCGACGTTTTTTACATTATTAGCTCTAATTAATAACTAATCATCCCACTGACATGAAATTTTTTGCGCATCATCCTCACATCGTCCTCTGTCGATCACAACCATTAGTTTGATGCTACCTCTTGTGGGAACATCACAATCGCTGCGGACACGTTTTGGTGCCGTGCTTTGGTGGCACAACCCCGTCGACACAGCCTAGAAATGCTTTCGCATTAATATATCATGAAATGCCCAAAGCTATTCTATGTACCGGGGCGAACAACGTACCAGGTGAAGACTGTGTAGTGAAAATTACGGGGACGGTAGACGACCACGCTAACGCTACGCATTGTCTCTGTGGTGCTGTCAGCCACGCGAAGTTTCGCCCGGCACCGCACAATGCCGGCGGGGAGAAGACGCCTTCTATCTTTTAATTCACAAGCATGCTCTACGAAGAGATCAACGCCTTCGTTCCTCGTCACCGCGGTGCTGCACGTGCTGCACGTGCGCATAACTAAGTGTTACTGCAAGTGAAACTGCTGTTCGTATTACTAGCAGTGCGGTACTTTGTTCCCACCAAAAAACTAGAAAACTGTACTTTTTGTTATCGCGCTGAACTACGTTGGGCGGCGGCTAAAAAGGCGTCAAGTATTGTGCCGCTTTTAACGTGCAAACGTAGCAAAAAAGACTGCATTTTTCCCGGAACTGTGTATCAGAGGCACGACTGAGATTCGCTGCAGGCTAGACTCGCTCTGCGAGGTCACTGGATAAACTATTCGAAAGGGCTCTGCAACCCAATCCAAGCTGCTGCCTTTATTCTAGCGTGCATGTCTTTTAACCCTGGTTTATTCGCTTATGACTTTCATATTTCAGGGTGAACACACTTACGTGCAGCATCTGAAAGCACGTTTCGGAATTCAGTTGCAGACTAGCCACCACAAAATGCTTATAAATAGATAAAAATCACAACAAAAATAAGCTAGTAAACAAGAAAATTATTCATTTTAATGCATTCTGCTTTGAACTGTAGTGTTGTGTTCCACGAACATGAACGCATTTTCAACTGGAGAAACATAAGGTTTTCTGTTTCCGACGCTCTGTGAGACGCTTTTACAGTCGCGCTAGTCAAAGAGAAAAAAAAAATGTAGACTGCAAAATACTGCAATTTTGATATCGCTTTCGTCTGGATAGATGAGATGTTATAGACACTCCTTAAAACCACGCTAAACAAGGCACCAACGCGAACCTTTCTAGCGGAAGATTCGAAAGAGATCTCCGAAAAAGCATCTGCACAAAAATGATGGTTGCAGTATATGTGTCGCTTTATTGTCCTCGTATGTAACGACGGAAGTGTTGTTTACTTTGCGATACGCGGAATAAATAGCATTTGTGTTTCTCGCGTGGTAGACCTTTGTGTTTGGTGAAACGAAGGCGAGGTAAGCAAAGCAAGACTCGTTCTTGTCATTAAAAATGAATGCAAGAAGGTTGTGCTCACGTTCACTAGGACGTAACGATAGCGCGCACGACTTTACTGGATTTGTGAAAACTGTAATGCGTAAACAAAAGTTCTTTCTTCCTGTTTTCATGCGGATAGTTTGGTCGTACACAATGCGAAAGCGACTTCATTTCAGGCTGTAGTTGCGACAGACTGAGCATACGCTGGAATGTTTAGCTACGAACGATGTTCGTTTTGTTGTTGCACAGTTCGCGCTCTCTTGCTTCCGCTTTTTCAGTGTAGGGAGGGGGGAGGGGGTGCACCCTTTTTTCAAGACAGTCATAGGTTTTTTGGGCGCACCCTTAATACCCTAGATTTTGAAATAAGGGTATTTGTATTTGTTGCTGGCGCGTTACTCTCAAATCAGGTGTTCTACACGAGAACTCCCTTTATGTCTTAGCATACTCTGTTTTATTATTATTATTTTACAGAAATTCCTGCATTCCTACATTTTGCATCAAGAGTAATAAGAAGCATATACTTCTTATTGATAACATCACCTGCGGCTTCAGAATTGAAATCATCATTTTTAATTCCTTCAACCCAACTCCAAAAACCTGATCGATACAAAATGTTTCCCCTAGGACGGTTGGTAGTTTATAAAAATAAATTTCTGAGACAAAGCTTTTTATTCCTTACAGTTTTGTCGCCGGCGGTGGCCAGAAGGGAACAACTTATACGTGTGAATTACCAAGTTAACGAACTAAAATATAAAAATTAACATTTTAACTATAACAGTTAGGCTCCTCATTTATCATCCCTACCTGCCGGAACACCTGGTGTTGTGGCGGCATATAGCAGTTCAATTCAATTCGTTTCAAATGCGCGAGCTGCTTATGCAGAAATGCACACATATTGACAGCCACCACAACTGCTGTGCCTGCATACCAGAGTTGTGCATTAGGAGGGTTTTAGGGATCGCCAGTCATCTCCAAGCAATGCAAGCGCTGACGGAAGGTAAACATGCCAAGATGTTTCGTCAGCAATGGGTACATTTGAACAATCACCACTGGCTAGGAACTTAGTGTTCGACTCATAAATTCGAACTGGCACGCTCTCTTCAGGGCAGGCACTACGTGCGAGCCTTGTTGTACGGCGTGGTTAGGGAGGGAACAAGCACAGAATCGGGTTTTGGGAGGCCGTCATCAATTAGCGCCCTAAATTGATGCTGGTATACCTTATTGATTGGGTGAACAAACACAGATGAGCTTATAATGAGCTGCTTAAACGGCCAATTCGTTTTGCGAAGTAGAGAGCGCGGGAAGAAAAGGACGCGGTGCGAGATGTTGACCAGTCTCCTGCTCTGCTTGCGTCAACGTACCTCCAAGCGACCCGTGTTTTTCGCGCTGCCTGCTTCGTGATGATTGAATTCCAACCGATCAGAACATACACCTTGGGAATGAACAAGTTATTCATCATCATAAGCCTGACTACACCCACTGCAGGGCAAAGGCCTCTCCCATGTCTTTCCAATTAACCCGCTCCTTTGCCAGCTGTGCCCACCCTATGCCTGCGAACTTCCTAATTTCATCTGCCCACCTAACCTTCTGCCGCCCCTTGCTACGCTTGCCTTTTCTTGGAATCCACTGCTTTACCCTTAAGGACCAGCGGTTATCCTGCCTTCGCATTATATTCCTTACACAAGCCCGCTTCTTCCTCTTGACTTCGACAGGGATGTCATTAACCCGCGTTTGTTCCCTCACCCACTCTGCCCGCTTCCGGTCTCTTAACGTTACACTCATTATTTTTCTTTCCACGGCTCACTGTGTTGTCCTTAACTTAAGCTGAATCCTTTTAGTTAGCCTCCACGTTTCTGCCCCGTAGGTGAGTACCGGTAAGATACAGCTGTTGCGTACTTTTGTCTTGAGGGATATTGGTAACCTGCTATTCATGATCTGAAAGAACCTGCCATATGCGCTACACCCCATTCTTATCCTTCTAGTTATTTCCCTCTCATAATCCGGATCAGCTGTCACTACCTGCTCAAAGTATTATTTACCACTTCCAGCATCTCGTTGTGAACTGCTGTTTCCTTGCTAGACTGTTGAACATTACTTTGGCTTTCTGCATGCTAATTTTTAGGTACACCGTTTTGATCTGCCTGTCTAAATCATAGATCATGCTTTGCAATTCACGTTATTGACACGTTATTGTCAAGAAACAAACTGGAGTTCCAGAAACTCATTAACCTGGTGGCGGCAACTATCGTCCGGCAAAGGTTGACCAGAAGATTGGATTGCAAAACATTTATTTTGTCAGAAGGCGAAATCTATATGATACGTCTAGGTGGCTATCGGTGCACTGCTGACAGCGATTAGAGTAGCAGATTCAATGGTCCAGGTTTGAACGAAATTAAAATTTCTCAGGTAATCTGTAAACGTGGCGAAAGTTTCGATTTTACGGAATACTGAATAAATTATCCCAAGGCATTGAAACAATATGCAACCTCAGCATCAAACTTCGGGCTAGTTCTTACGGTTTCGTATTATCGGTTGTTGCCACGACTGGCTCACGAATCTGCGTCCTCAGTTTTTGACCCCATGCTTTAAGAAAACAACTGCTCAAATCTGGTAAGAAGAACCCTGATTAAAATTTCGGCTTTGTGCACGTATTCCTTTCGATGTTTTGTTCTCAGTAGATCTTATAATTAGCTCTTGTGGCTACTTGTTATAAGTGCCAGTCGAGGCGAGTGAGTGCAATTTTCTCCTTGACGTTTCCACACCCGAACTCTATCTTCATCAATGCGGTTACTTCCCTCTACAACACGTATTACTGGCGTCTAAAAAAGCTTTCACTCTCCCTTCCTGTTGGCCATTCACACCGAAGTGGTTAAAAAAAAGAGAAATAAAGGGAATGAAATTATGCCAGGCAACACGGACAGGGAGGCAAAATGTAGTCAGAATTGTGAAAGAAAAACAGCTTTGTTTTGGTTGAGCTAAATGACACGCGGGACCTTTTTTGTATTGTGTACACCCCCCCCCCCCCCCCCCCGCCTCCTTATTTTTTGACGGACCCTGACGTCGAACAAAACAGCAAAAAAGGGTAACAAAGATGCTAAAAGTGATAAGAACAAGGGCGGCAGCGAATGAATGTTTAACAGCGCCTGGGAAAGTGCTCATCCGGTGGGTTTTTTCAGACTCACGTCGTCATTTTTTTAGCAGCGCCTGGGAAAGTGCTAATCCGGTGGAATTTTTCGGAACCATGTCGTCATTTTTTTAGCATGTTAGAGTCCAGCAGGTGAAAACAACCGCTCTCCCTCCCCCCCGCCCCCCCCCCCCTCCCCCCTCTGCCCGGCCGTTTTGCTTTTTGCTTAAATATCGACTTTTTAGACAAGTGATGCAATATAAGTCAAGAAATAAAGATAGCGAGAAGTTATCCGAAAGATATTCCTTTTTCGCCGTCGTGTACAGAAAGAAAATAAAAAGAAAAAGATTACAGCACAACATAAAGATGAAGAAACGGCCCTTCCCGGCTCTAGAACATGACCCTTATTTCGATCCTTTCAGCGCCGCTGGTTATTCAGACAGCTGCCTTCGTATGCGTGAAAGCCACGCAGATTTCTGTTCTTGCCTACGCTAAGGTGAAAAAATGAACATAGAAGAAAAATCACACAACAGGTAAAATTTGAGTTCAGCGGCACGCTAAGCCACACGAATAACACGTGCCTAGCCGCTGAACCGCTGAGCCTGCTATATGCGATCAGGGGAGATTTTGCTGCACTTAACTGCTCTTCTGGAAATGGAAAGCCATGAAAATAGGCTCAAGGCCGCTTGACGTGTCGAAATGAGTGACTGCTGTCGTCAAAATTTTATTGGTGCAGAAGATCCTGAAGGAGCATACGCCTGATCGTTCGTTGCACCCACAAGTGTCTCACCTTTATTTCTTTTTATCCTGCGCGCTTTTTAAACAGTTTTTCGGCCGAATAGTGCGAGGTGAAGCAACACAAGCTTTACTTTTTTTTTTCAAATGCAAAAGCATAGGAAGAGCATACGAGGATAAAACGCCGAAAGGGGATATGTTTGAGGGCATATGCAAAGCTGTGATTAGAGCGTGCCTAAGCATATTTTGCGAGGCTTCACTGCACTACGAGACTCGGGCGCGACAAAACTGAAGACCGCCTTCAAATGGCTCACACAGAAGCGCGAGAATATCACCATAAATTTGGAATGGCAGCTACGGTGGTCAACAAGGGTAAACAGAATTGTCGAAGTAGTACTCCGCGCAACCAATAGCGCACAACGCAATTTAAAGCTTGTGGAAGAAGTACGAAAGCGATCTATAGAATGCCAAGGCAGGTTACTTAAGACGCACACGAGAAGAAACAATGGCTCCACTACATATTAAGCGGTGAGGCACTAGCTGAAAACAAGATTTTGATGAACGCCTGCGCGTAGTACTCAAGCCTCCAGACTGGTACTCGATGGTCGCGTGAGGTATTATCTTAGCGGTATTTTCCGAGTAAGCTTTACATTTTTGCAGTAGCAGCGAATCAGCTGGTCGTAGTTCCAATTGGTTGAGCCGCTGGTATCTGGGAGTATTACGACTTTTGCTTCGAAAAGCTCGAGGACGCACCCTAAAATTTTGAGAAAATAGAGAGTACTTCGGCCTTCCGACGACTGGAGCTGTTGCAGTAGCCTACCGAGCAAAGACATAGCAAAATGAAGCCAAGTATTGAGCGGTGATTATTTCTTTTGGTGTCTGAACATTGTACCAACGTAGGACCCTCTAGTGTTCTCCTTCCACTGTCAATACTAGTATGTACTTTAGTGGCCTCCCGGCCAATATGAACTCTTCCCAGTTGGCGAAATTGAATCAATTTTGTTGCCAAAGTAATCTTTTGTCGACTGTGCGGTAACACAATAGTAAAACGTATGTTAGTTGCTTTAAGAGTAGTTGCCATATACGTGAGTGCCGTTCTTACTGCTAGATCTTTGAATTTCTCATTTCGGAGCGTAAGCGAAATGTAATCCAGATAATTATCTTTCTATTTTATTTTTACCCCCAAAAAGGTCCCCAAAAATTAAATTAATCAGTGAAATGCCATACTATGAGCACAAATTGAAATCTTGAAGAAGCACTCTTCTATTTGTGTCAGCCGTAGCAAGGGAGAACCGTAATTAATGCTATTACCTGAAAAGCCATGCCCAACGCGAGATACGCGACTAGTTTCTTGTTCATATCACCTCGATAACAGTTGCACCCTTCGCCTGTTTATACATCTATAGTACAGTAAATAAGGGCCTGCGGCTGCTGACAGTGAGCGGGCTTTCGCGAGCTTTTGTTTTTGGTGAAATAGACAATGGCTACGTTAAAGCTAGCCCGCCGGAAGCACCTGGGTCAGAGCAATTTCATAGCACCCGACAACTTTGTAATAAACAACTGAGTTTTAAAGGTGTATTTAAAAAGTAATTATTTAATGTGAACTAATTATTAAATAGGCAGAACTAAAAATACTGACCGGTACTGTACACAACGCCTTACAAGTTCCACTTGATTTAAGTTCAGAAGAACGCTTTGTTTTTTTTTAATCTTTATCAATTTTTAGCTGGGGCAATCTGTGTAAAACAGATGGCCAATAAACAGAAATAACTTATGTCCTTGTTACAAGGTCTAACCAAGCTAGGACGTACACAGTACTGGCGCATGAACATCTGCGATTTTTTCGTAGTAATTAATAGACAAGCGAGACACGTTTGCAAAATTGTGCAGAAGGATGTATTTCATTCGTATGAGCTACACCAGCAATAGTATGACCACTTGAGTGAAATGTGCTGTCGGGCTGGTTGGTTTGACATGACTTTTGCAGCAGCGCAAAGTAACAAGAAAAGGACGACACACTAAAGCGCACTGTCTCTGTCGTTCATGAGTCGCCCTTGTCTCGCGTATAGTTACTTCGCCTCTGCTAAAAAATGTAGGGGACACCCACTGCCTCCCTTCACTGAGCTTGGCGAACACGTGGCACGAAGTTTAGCGGTCGGCTCAAGGACGAAAAATTTTGCGGATGATTGAGGAGCTTTCTTACTAGTCCTGATAGCTCGCGTTGTTCATACAGAGTTGACTTTAACCAGTCATGTATGGGCTGTAGCAGTCATGATGCACGCCCACTAGTAGTGGTCCATTAAAGCAATTATAAGCAAGCGGGCAGATATGAGGCACTGAGACCATTAATTTTTTATCTGCAGTGGTGCTTCCCAGTCCTTATCGGCAGGAGAAATCAAATTTACTTCCAAACTAATTTTCACAAAACTCGTGAGCCTCTTAATGCGCTTTTTTGTGTGTGTTACATCCATGTTGCTTGACTTTTTTATTGTCGTGATAGCTATTGAAAGTGGGAAGCCTGATCGTGCTGGTAAAAGGTAGAAGTGAGCAATGTGCTGTTTCGCGCGTTATAACGTGGCTTTCTTTTCCGTTCCAGAGAGTAACTTATGAAGCGAAAAGCCGTCAATGCTTTCACGTGAATTTCATCCCGCAGTGTATCGAAAGCGCAGACGTCCTTAAACAAAAAAAAGGAAAAGAAAAAAATGGCGTGCCCTCACTGCGTTTATGGTCGACGATGTTTAGCAGCCGCCGGACGAGCAACACGAGAAAATCAGACGCCTATGAGGCCGCCATAGTGTGGCGTACAGGCCAACAGGACAACAACGGTGCTGAGCATTTCATATAAATATGGTCTATAGACAGTCTATAGACTTCTTACAGACTCTATTGCCTTCCTATAGGTATTTAATTTTGTCCATTCATGTTCTTCAGACTGTCTATAGACAAAAATCTACTAAATGTGCATGGCTATAAATCTATAGATTGTCAATAGACTGTCCGTAGGATTTGTATTGCCTATAGACTGTTCTCTAGGATTTGTCTATAGAGAGTCTAAATATTTTAGACACTAGTCTATGGACCGTTTATAGACTTCTAAAGAAAGTTTTTGTAAGGGCAAGACGCACGAACTTATGTGAAATCCAAGAGAACAGCAGCGCAACTAACAAAGCACAAGAAAAAACACGACACGTGTGCTTCACCAACTGTTTATTTCACAGAAAAGAGGCTTATTTATAACACGAAACTCAGGAACGTTACACATCGCATGATCGCTTCGAACACAGCCTGCAACGCGAATGATTGCAAACGCATGAATAACGCTCCTAATTGCTTCTTTCGCTTTGTCACGTTCTTTATTGTGCTGTGTTGCGCTGCTCTTATCTAGCATCATGCGTCAACTCGGCGAACAATCAGTTATTGTTATGTAGAATCGTTCCGATTTAGTTCTTTTTATTGTCCTCGAAAAAGTTAAGACGCCGTCTCTATCAAAAGCAGCATAATTTGTTTTTCTGCACTGAAACCACTAAAATTAAAGTGTGACCATATTTAAGCTCTCAAAACATTGTAGTGGCTGCCCACGGATTTGGTCCACAATAAATTAGTGCTCAGGGGCCTGACTCTACGGGATCTTCAGTTCGCGTAAACGTCGCTAATTGTTCGCTACCGCTATTGTAATAACCATGACAATTTTCCGAAATATCTAGAAATTCTTCACATTTTCGCCCAACTAGCCTCCCTTCTCCTCCCGCTTTCTCCTCCAGAGTCAAGAAATGAGAGGAAGACTGGAGTGAATTCCAATTACGTATTCAAATCAATTTCTGATCAAGTTTGCTCTTTTCGGAGCAAGCTTACTCCGATGGCAGAACAGAATAATGGGTCGCGTGTTTGTGTGGTTAAGATCTTTCACCAGTTTTCAAAGATTTTTCACAACTTCAGCTAATTGGAAATTTTTTATTACACTAACCTTCACGGTCACCCCTTAGTATTCATTATCCTTGCATGCATATTCTAGGCTGTGCAATGCCAGACGCGGTTCCAACCACGATCTGTATTAACTTCTTGGTGTGTTGGTACGGGAAGCGGGAAGGTATCGCTCGCTGGATTCACTGCCGAAAGGAGGAGCTGTAACCAGCAGGGCTTGCACCAAGCTACACACGCAAGCCCCCTATTCCCGCAAGCTCTTGCAAGCTCAAAACCTTTCTTTTTTTATAGTATCAGGCCACATTACTCATTACAAATACGTACAAATGCAGGAGCAGTAATGTCGCATGGGAATTAGAAGTAGGGTTCGGAAGTCCATTTCCGGGAGACGATAATCTGGGTAAGCAGGATTTGGTCGGCTCTAAAATTGGAAACTAAAAGTAGGTGGCTGTAATGGAAGTAGTCTCATCTTATGAAAAAAAAACAACAACTATGGCATTTGGAAAGAATAGCAGTCTTCTCGTTGCGTTTTTAATGAGCTGTGTAATGAATTTAGATAACGCAGGCGTTTTCCACATTACGTGTGAAGCTGCACGTTACCCGTGTTAGGCCGGCAATTCTAAGACCCGTTTTTTTTTTCCACCCGATGCAAATGATCCAGGCTCTTTCGCGGCTTTCAGGGCATACTTTGGTTCTCAACTTTTCAAGGCAAATTTTGGTCAACACCTCCCATGGGCTCACATCGCTAAAAGTAAGAGGGTAAAAAGAGATCTCGTGCTTTGTTCTGAGTGGATATATGCGTGCAAAGAACTTGAAGGAGTGCTTTTTATACTACTTTTTGTCCGTAAACTCGCGTACATGCAAAACAGAGTTCGTAAATGACGTTCACTTTCTGTAAGATAAGTTGGAATTTTGAATATGTTGCTTAAGTTGCGTGATCAGGCTAAACATAGTGTCTTTTTTCCGGTAAACAATTTTAATACTGAAGTGATGCTTCCCAACTGCGTTAGTAAACTCTTTCTAGGGCATTCCATATATATAGAGGAGGATCTCTCTCTCACCACATTGCCGCTTGACAACTGTGGCAGGTGGCCATATAACTGAACTGAATTAACTTAAAAATCTTAGATTGAATTAACTTACATTATTAAGTTACATTAATTTAACTCACTAAGTAATCAAGGACATACGGCTGACGTTATGGATTCCAGAGCAGAGTGCAGGGCTGCATGTCTAAGCCAGAACTACAAAATTTTCGCTTTAAAAGTATTGATCGCTTGAACAGGGCCACGCAGTCACCTGGCAAATGCAATGAAACCCATCAATGACGAAAGCTCACTAACGAACAAACGCATTTATAAACATCAATACAGAATTCTTTACCCCTGTCTGAACCTCATGGGCTGCTTACGACCAAACATATCGTTGTGCAAAACGCTTCCCGCAGTTGTTAATCATAGCTGTGGCCTTCAAGCATCATTAGTCGTGCTTTTTCACTTCAATTCCTCAATTTTTTTTGCCAGCTTTTTGTCATCTTCTGCCTTATTCGTGTGTATTGCGTGAATTCTGGCTTGGCAGTGCACTTACAACATCAATGCACTCTTCGCATAACCGGTGAAGGATCTCTCATTGCGAAGGGAACGGAATCAATCAACATCCTCACTTATCCACTGCACCTGCTATAACACAGGTGTCATGGTAACGGGAGAAATTAGAACGGGTCAGTATACGTAAATATGTAGCCAGTATGTTAGCAACATATGAAAAAGAGCGCAATGCACAGCAGAGTCACCGCATAAAATGCAGTCGTAGCCGTACAAACCGTATCCGCATATTTAGCCATGTCAGTATTTAGCCACTTCAGCAACATTATGAACGATAAGACAATACTAAGTATTTTTTTATTTTTCTTTCAAATAGTTTTCTTTTACACGAATAATCCACGGAAGCTAATTTTCAACTTCAGCGCATTGCCAACAGTGAAATTCACTCTTGAGTACAGACTGACAGCTCCCAATCATATCGCAACTTGCTTGTAGAAGTGAAACGACACACGCTCGATGTGTCGCGTCTGCCGCTCACCTCTGAACCTGACGTAGGCGGGCTTGGGGACCTCGTCGTTGTTTTTCTTGGAGAGCAGCAGAATGAGCGCCTCCACGCTGGGCTCAACCACCC
This sequence comes from Amblyomma americanum, assembly GCF_052857255.1. Classification (NCBI taxonomy): domain Eukaryota; kingdom Metazoa; phylum Arthropoda; class Arachnida; order Ixodida; family Ixodidae; genus Amblyomma; species Amblyomma americanum. Next base: position 203,514,528 of record NC_135499.1, read on the forward strand.
TGGAGGCCAAGAACTTGTAGTCGACGAACGGGTCGAAGGTGCGCGGCAGCCCCGTGAACCAAAGGCTGGGCCCGCCCTTGTTGAACCACTGGCCGATCCAGTCGAGCAGCAGCTCGCTCCGGCTCACGCGCAAGATGGTCATGTTGTCGGTGCGCAGGTCGGTCGTCACCTGCGGGGGAAACAGCTCGCGGGCGTGTACAAGGGGTCAAGAGCGTATGGCAGGCACGTATACAAGTAGCGGGCTGGCACAAGAGGCAGCATCCTTGCTGAAAGCATTCCTCGCTTCGTGCACGGCCTGACGTATTCGCGGTCGTCAGGACGGTGTCATAGAACGCGAGGGATGTTTTTGAAGCAGCAGCTGCTATGATCATCTGCCTGCCTAACGTGTTCTTAGCTGGTTAGCTGGCGGTAGTGGTACGAACGGGAGGATGGGCCCAAACAATTCAAGAAGAAAACAGTTCATCGGGTTTACTGTGCAATGCCCGTGATACCCTGCGCATTAAAATGTGCAAATGTTAGAAGACTGGAAATTTTAATAGTTTCCGTGAATGTCCGAAAAAAAAACATAGAATGCTCAGAGCATTGCACAAACTGTGTCTCTCGACTTTTTTTTTTTTTGGCTAGTGAAGTGAAAGTATCAGCTGCTAAAGACGGGCGCTTGCTGGAAAAAGCCAGGCCCACCTCCCAGTAATCCGCAAAAGAGCCGACTCCTCGACGGGCGTACTGCTTCGTTAGTTCGTATGGAATTATTTTATTTTGCGAATTATATGCAGTACTTCCTCTATGCGCTATTTTATCGCTCCTGAATTTCAATAAATGAGCATAATTTTCTAGATTTAATTAGGTAGCGCTAATATTTCTAAAAAATACCAAATCAGTAAATATTATTCATGCAGTGTTTCAGTGTGTCAAGATATCGTGGGCGGCTGTGGTGTTGGTAGGCGCCGAAGTTACAATTAATCGGGCCAACCTGCCCACCACTGCACTCTCTGTAAGTTCGGAGGGGGAGGAGCGACAAACTTCTCCACCCCGCGTGCGAAAGATTGTGATTCGAATGCTGACCGGCGATAGGGGCCACGCCTGATTAGTCGTTGACCGGAGGCATGAGGCGTAGGCAAGTTCCGTAGCGAAATAATTTAATTAGGCAAACAACAACCAAGTATTACAATATGCCCGACAAGGTAGCGCCGTACACTGACGTGACACAAATAACACAAGCACTAATTGAACATGTTAGCACAACAATTAACACAAAAAAAGAAACATCAGGGCGATTGCTATACAAAAATGTTACGAGACGGAAATACAGTACGAAGGATTACAACGAGAAACACAGAAAGGAAAAATACAAAGATAAAAGAGTTGAAGTGAGTGGTGAGAAACGATGGCTTAGCGGCGGAGTGCAAAGGTACGGTCGCAGGGAGCGTCGGGCTGCGGTTGCTCGTCGCGGGGCTGATGGGGGCTTGCGGATACGGGCGAACTTGGGCCTCGCGTCTTCGGGACCACCGTCGCCACACTCTACGCGTCAGATCTCCGCCTAGGCTCCTTGCCGACCACTTCCCTGGCTGACCTCACTCACGACCGCACGCACTGAAATCTCCAGACTAACTGCCAGCGCGCGGCGTTCCCGTCGCCCCCTTAATCCCACGAGGAGTCATTGGGGGCCGCGAATAGTGCCGGGGCATTCAATCCGCTTCTGCTGTTCCCAACACGTGCAAGCGCTTGCCACCTGTATGGCAACAATGCTAGGAGGGGGGGGGGGGGGGGGAGGGGGAGTACTTTTGAGTGACCCCTCCAGCGCTATGGTGAGAATGCCGTTCCCCCGTGGGGGAGGGGGAAAAAGTCGACGCCGCACCGCGACCTGTTTCTGGGAACAAAGGTCAAAGCTGGACAGGGCAGGCATGAACTTTGTGACACAGTGCTCGTAACGAAGCTAAAAATTTTACTATTAAGTTTTTGTTGCCTGGACACCACAGGGTGAACTTCAATATGCTAAAGAGCTCAGGCAGCAGCGGTGGCCACCAGACGGCCATCTGACAGGCCGAGTGTACTGTCGTCGAAACACAGTGGATCCGCGTACGGTCGACCCTTGATTGAGTGTGTCATCGTGCATATTAGATCATTGGGGGCTATACCGCGACTACACGATAAATGTTACAGGCACCTTGACAGGGAAAAAACTGGCACCGCCAGCGTATTTTTACGCTGAGAATTTAAGTGAACATAGGGCAGTCTGTAGCTCGCAGAAATTTCACTAGCCTCTGCGGTTCTGGTTTGTATTCAAAGCGATAGGTATATCAGGACTTTCTCTTTGCTAAATGGCGCCGTAGCCATTTATATCCGAAAACTCTCGCGTGCGTCACCTGCTGCCACAAGAAAACACTGCCCGGGCAGTCCCGGCCATGTCTTGGTCATCAGTCACTTGTGGCTGCGGTACTAAAGCTGGCGACATATGCCGCAAATTCTGATATACAGCCCGCACCCGGTGTATAGCACACGGTAATCTATTCTGGCGGAAAAAAAAAAGATTTTCGCACTCGGTACATAGCCTACTGGGGAAAGGCTGCGCTCATGCGTTATGGAAGTCAGGTGCTAACGATAAGCCATATACTTCATTTTCAATATAGCGACAAAACAAGTGAGCGATGTTCTTGGAAATCGAGATAGTCAGTAGCGCCAGTAAACTCGCGTGCAACCTATATTCCACGAGACGGCAACACTTGGCGATATTAAAAAGCCCAAATATAATTCGCAAGGTACCAAATTTTAAATTTTAAACATGGATTGCCCGCAAACTTTTAATACTGGAAATTATGGTCTTCCTTGTTGGCTATAAGCTGTGAGCGCTTTGGAGGCAGGGACTGATTGTGCTATGGCAAAGGAATGATTGAAGAAGCGCATCTCTAAAAAATGCAACCAAAGTGTTCTTTCGCTGTATCCACGAGCACTGGCTCCTGTTTATTTGCGGAAGGTTTCATTTTAGTTATGTTTCATGGGGTTTAACGTCGCAAAGTGACTCGAGCGATGATGAACGTCGTTGTGTACAGCTCCGGATAAGCATTTGGCTTCTGTAGAAATGCGACCACCGTGGCCGGGATCGAACCCGCGTCTTTTGGGCCAACAGCCGAGCGCCATAACCACTGAGCCACCACGGCGGCTTTTCTTTGCGGAAGGATCGACGCTGCAAACTAAACAGCAATTTATAGGCACTTGTCAACAACAAAGACGCACACAAAAAAAGGTTAGGTCAGAAAAAATCTGGCGCGCTTACCTAAATGTGCGCACTGGGCACGTACAGTCTGCGGCAAAAGTTTTAAAACCACACACACACACACACACACACACACACACACGCACGCGCGCGCACACACACACACACACACACACACACGCACACGCACACGCACACGCACACACACACACACACACACACACACACACACACACACACACACACACACACACACACACACACACACACACACACACACACACACACACACACACACAGACACACACACACACACACACACACACACACACACACACACACACACACGTGACTTTCATCCAAACCTCCGTGTTTCAGTGCAGCTTATGGCAGTGAGCAGTTAACCGTTCAAGTGACGTAATGCATTAATAGGTCAGACTGCGCTCCAATGCAACTAAAGGAAAGTATTCTTTTGATACAGTTGTTTTGTAAACTTCAGTTGCCCATTGTATAGTGCGAACTACCTATATTTGCCGTTGGAACGTGTAGAACTTTGACAATTAGGGCAGCATATCGAAACGTACGCTGGTGGATAGGTTGCCTGGCGAACAACCCGCATTTGCTGTCGAAACGCGTTATTTGGGATAACGCAAACTTTGATGCAAACTAAAACTGCTGCAGGCTGAAAGAAATGTATGCCACGTTCCCCTAAAGCGCGTGCCGGGTTTGATTTTGTAGTTTTAGACACACCTTTTAATACCTGCTGTTTGCACGGTTGACGTCTGGTCTATGGGTTTTCCCGCTATGTTCGCCTCTACTATATCTGCTTCCGCAAATTAGGCAAGCGCTGTCACGTCGTTGGAAGTGCCAAGCATGCGCCGCCGGGCACGATTATTTTTTGCTCGTCCGCATTGTGCCAGCAAGCGTGTCTCGTCGTGCAGGGAAGTGCGCTTGTTTACAAGGGCTCCCAATTGCTAAACCCAGAAAACTCCCTGCAAACTGCTTTACTGCCTCCACGCCGGTATTGTATACGTAAGTCACTTGGTGCAGATCAATAGGGACGAACAAACAGCGCGCTTTGTAAAACTTTTAAGGCAGCAATAGAGGATATATCCGTAGCGCAGTTGTTTTTTGAAACCACACACCAACTTGCATACAGCCCATGTACAGCCTTACATGAAAAGTACAAACTTAGCAAAAACTGTCTTTTTTTTTCCTCCCAGAAATCTTATATTCATGCGGCTACATGTCCTTTCGGAAGTTGTTTGAACACTTCAAATTCGCTGGAATTACGACGTATGAACTTTTGTATTACGTCCTGGAAAAAGTGGAACATCGCCGGGGCTTTAAAGGTTTTGCACAGTATGAAAAATTATGCACACTGACCGTGGACAACGTGTTTGCTTCCATTCTTTCTTGCCTGGAAGCTTTTCCTACATTTTGCTAGCAACAATTTTGCTAGTTCAACAGATATTGAGACTAGGAAAAGCAGAAACAAGATCCTAGGCCTCTTTTTACTATGCGCAATAATGTCTTACTCAGTTGAATCGGAGTGAAATTACGTCGTGGCCTACCGTTATTAGGGTTATCAATTTTTTTCAGCATCGATTTCTTCGCTGAAAGTTTAACATTAGCAGCTGGCTGCTGCATTACGCTGCTTCCCGGTTTTCGCGCTAACTCTTCCGCAGTAAGGAGACGCACAAGAATTTATGAACGCTAGTTAAATAGGTACTCGTGGACTCTCACAACACTCAAACTAATGAGTTAACGCGCTAGAAGCATAACAAAATAGAAAATGTGTCTTTTTATGAAAAAATGATACTACTTACAGCAAGCCTGTATGTTTACTCCGGATGAGTCGGTAATAGTAAGGCCGAAAGAGTGCCCGTTTAACACGTCAGTAGCAAGTGCCAACAATGCTGACGCTCGATGCGCCGTAAATGTTTCGCTCTTTTCGGTAGCGTATTAGCAGCGATGGGATCACGAGAATGCTCTTCGAGTGCCGTGTAGCTTGTTAAACGAAGCGACTTCTTTCAAGTTTTGCGATCTTAGTTCCGCAGAGCATTGGCAATCCGCTAAAAGGAGGTGTTCCTGTTGTGCCATGCCTCACAGAGCTCCATCTGCTATGTTGCAAGAAGCAATGCTTGAAGGCTTAAGAGAACGAAGAAAAACGGCTGGAATTAAATTTCTTGGTCGTTTGTATTCTTCTAAACTAGGCATAGACCCCCAGGATTTTATAACTAAACAGTCATCTAAAAAATCTCGTCATAAGCATAAACACTACATTGAACCCATTTTTGCCCGCACGAATGCCTATAAGTATTCATTTTTTCCTAATACGATTACTGATTGGAACGCACTGCCTCATGATTCTCCTTTGCTTGCCTGCCCTGAGTAATTTCAATCGTCGGTTGGCGCTGCCTGTGACGCGCTGTGTTGTTGACACTGCGTATTGTTTCTTTCATCCTGGGCCTATTTAGCGTTGTATAAGTGTTGGTCGTCCTTTTTAGTACTTTTTTCGTCGTCATGTTTCTTTTTTTTTCTTTCAAGGTCGAAGTTTCGTACTCTATTGTTTTGTACTGTGTCTCTCCTGCTTGGACCGTATTTGGTCCGCAGTATGTGATAAATAAAATAAATAAAAATAAAAATAAATTACGATAGCGTTATGAACAATCTTAGTGCTCGCGACTACAACTGCAGGCAACGCAAAAAGCCATTGTGCGCAAGCTGAATGAAGGCATCAGTTAAAACAAATGTTGTTTTTGCTTTTTTTTAGTTTTTAAAAAGATATAATGCTTTCCTTGGTAAATCAATGCCTGCACATAGGCGGAAGTCAGTGATTTACTTGGCATTAGTGGCTTGATAAGCTTACGAAGAAATCAGCTCAGAGACCACTGCTTGCTTATTGCTGAGCACTGTAATGTGCTATTTTGATTAAATGTAGGTGTTTCAATTTATTCGTGTTTGCTGTGTTGACGTTCTTGGACGAATTTTGTTTTCACTCATGGATCAATGACTAATTGCCCGTGAAATGCACATTTATCAAGGTGTTATGCTTAAGCAAATGTATAATGCACATTTGTTAAACAGTTGATGTGACAGGAGCTAATGAGGTTGAAATTTTTATGTTTTATCCATTTAGCGAAATATAGTAGGTAAAAAATGCACAAAAACTAGAGAAAATAACCTACCCATAGATTCACTGCTTGCGAATAATATTTAAACTCTTGCTGATAAAACAGATATAGTATATGATTACATTCATTCTGCCTGTAATAAATTCGGCACGCGAGTTTACGCTGGGTTATTTTGGCCTTAGGCCGAAAATTTTACTGCGCGGCTGAAATGTATTACACCGAAATCAACAGCAGGCTGGCACTGCATGATTGCCTATTTAGGCTGCCAAGAAATTTTCTGACTGTGAACTTTTTGCTCTAACTGCTTCTCTCATATTTCATGTAAGTTAGGTGCAGGAAGAGAGGTTTGTTTCATGTTAATGCTGGGGGTCAAACTTGCACCGAATGAAACGTGCTGTTTGAAGAGGCCAGAAAAATGTTTTTCCTGGGAGACGAGCTTTATTAGGGTCAAGAGTCGTACTGAAAAGTTGAGTTCTCAATTCTTGTTGGTGCTGGAGAACTTTAAAACTATATTCCGGCTTTCCGCAGCAGAGCTGTAGGAAGGGTCCCAGTAACAAAACAGTACGGCAAGTAACAATTTTACGATAAAAGAACAAACTGAAGAAATAAAAAGCTTTTATATCTTCGCCATCCTGCTGGGTAAAGCAACAACTGGCGTTCTCCTACCATAGAAACGTGAGCTCAAAGACACTTCGGAATCTCATGATCAAAGAAGCATCGATGGATAGATATTAGGAGCGTCCCCTTTGAAAGGAGATGGTGGCGGGCGCCGCCATGCTATTTCTTCTTTATATTTACTTAACTAATCTGCCATACTTAAAGGTAAAATTCTTCCTTCTTAAGAGCGCAGAGGGGGGGGGGGGGGGGCGTCATTGAAATTCCCTCAAAAATGGCCAAAATTTGGATAATTGTTGTATAACCTGCTATGCCAAGTTTTCTACGCTGTCCCAAAATTTCGTTGCTGAAATCGATCGGCAAGTACCGTGAAAAAAAAAAACAAGCAAAAACAAAATGTTTCGTACGCCGTGGAGGCTGTTCATTGTGAGGAAACGCACGAACAATGGGCGCTTTTTACATTACGGTTTTTTTGCCTAGATACTTACTCATGCTGAGCGATTTCTTCACGACTGTGTCATCTATTTTACCCCATATGTTTCGTTCCATTCCAAGTACCGTGATGCACGTCAAGACAGTCTTTGCTTTTCAGATTTGTGAATTTTAAACTTCTCTTATAAAATTTTCTTCTTACTCTAGACATGTCAATGGACACTGCATCGAAAAAACTAAAAACCAAAATTTTGGTCTGCGAAAAAAAAATCAAGGAATGTCCGGACCTATAGCACAGCTGTAAGAACGCAACGAATGTTAAATCAGGCACCTGCCAGAATTTCTTAGCTCTGCAGCCTTTTCACAAGGTTCACATAGAAATGTACATATGCTCAGAAAAATTCAAGCAAATAACTCAAGCGATTAAAACTTCCTGAAAGGAGCGTTCTCGGTTAAATGCAAATTCTATTGACTTCTGCGCTATGCAAATTTGGAATAAAGTGCACTTTTGACCGGGTCCATACGGTAAGTTATTGCTATGGTAAGCATACGAACTTTAGAGTTTTTGGTCACAAAGAACGTCGACATCGTTTGCTCTGGCTACCGCCTGATTACTTTTCTTTGCAGTCAGGTGGTGCAGGTAAGTGCTATGTTGGTATTACGTGTCCTTTTGAAAAAAAATCTAATCAAGTCCTTTAGCCCACCGAAAAGGCGTACCAAGGAAGCAACCCTACCTGGAGTGAAAATGAGCGGCAGTGGCGGCGTCTTTCAGCATTACGCGACCTTGCTGTGCTTATTTCTTCAGAGCAGTTGCGTCTCGACGTCGCTGAAGGGGCAACAACGCTGTAGGGTGCACCTGACGTCTCTGTAATTGCGGTTGGGCGCGTATGGCGGCGTTCGCACGAGTGCTCCGCGCAATGTAGGGTGCGAGTGCTGACCTTAATTTCTTCCTAAAAAGTTGGCGCCGCCGCCATGCTGAAGTGTTCCTCATCACTCTTGAGGTGCGCTGACTTGGAAGTCTTAGCTGACTTAGAGGTCTTAGAACGGCAGAGTGAAGAACTTCACTAAGGCAGAAACTTGGGCTAGTTGGATATTGTTCGAACTCATATTTTCTAGCGCCTGGTGAACACAAGGGACAAGAACACAAATACACAGGACGTACGCTAGAAAATACACAGGACTAGCGTACGTCCTGTGTATTTGTGTTCTTGTCGCTTGTGTTCACCAGGCGCTAGAAAATATGAGTTCAAAGAACTCCAGCAGAACAATTATTTAGAAGGCGGCTTGTGAGTGTAACGTCCTTCCTAGAGTCACTAAATAAAGACTTAGAAAACCGGCACTCTTTTCTCCTATTGTTCTGTGCCGCCGCCACGATCATTGGTCAGGTTGCATCACGTGATATTTATTTACACTGCGACGGTTCATGGGGGCTGCCATTTTGTGGCTTATGCGTTTTCAGTCGGGCAACTGTGGTAGTCCTAGTGCTGCGACGCTGCGAGTGCTGCCGGTGACCGACTCAGTGACCACGGATTCCGCGCCTCGCAGCATTTCAGCTGCACAAGAGCATACGAGGATGCCGTTTTGCTGCGTTGTTGGCTGTTTCAACTCGCAGAATGATGGAAAACGCTTCATGCGCTTTCCTCCATGCCATACGGCTACGAACCCCGCCGCAGCGCAGGGTGGCTAACAGCGTTGTTTACAAAATGGCCGGGCCAAAGTTAGCGGCGAGGTCGCCGAAGCGGCAATCTGGCAACAATGATAAACAACAAAATGGCCGCCCCTGCTTACCGCCGTGCTGCAGTGACGGTACTCTAAGTCTTTATTTAGTGACTCTAGTCCTTCCCTTTCTTAGACGACGACGCTTTGCTTGCTAATTCACCTCGTATCTTACTCCTGCAGAATAGGTAAATATGAAAAGAAAAAATTCACAGAGACACCTAAATCTATTATGTGTTGGCAGTATGATAGCACTGGCAGCAGTTGATTCCTTTGTCGGAAGTGATGTCACTTCCGGTATAGTGACGCCACTTCCATTCAACCAATGGCAATGCTCGCGTCTGGTGCCGTCACTTTCTTCCAGTCAATGTGAATGCGCCGTTCTGGTGATATCACTTCTCTGTGACCCATTTTGGCCCCCATGGGGCTTCTAATGTTGTCGCACTATATGAGCGACATGGACGGGTGGAAACTAAGCGCGCAAAAATCTTCCATAAACGAAGACCCCCCTAGCGTGGAAGCAGAAAAAAACAAACAAAAGAGAGGCAGTGAGCTCGAGCGGATAACAAAAGCAAGACGACGTCGTGAGCTTTTAATGAGATTTTAATGCGCCGGCTTTCTGTCAGAAACCATTTCCGTTGGCGCAAATCAGATTACTGCCCGCTCTCTGAGCACCGGTAGGGATAAACGTACACTTTTTTTTCCTTTTTACGCTTGCTGCCTCGCGTGTGTGAGTAAGATTTGTGTCACCGCCCTTAGACAAGATGCGACGTCGTTTCGCGATGAGGTATGGCATCAAGTAATAGTGCCTCTAAAGGTAGGTTTACAGCTCACCGCACTTAAGACCATAAATAAGACGACGACAAACAAAAGAGTGCAAGCAGGGATAAAGTATCACATTTTGTGAAAAGATTCCTTCTTCCGTTTAATAGGCGTTAAATTTGTGTTTATTTTGCTTACACTACAAGAGTATAGTGCTCTTTATATTGGGAATGGGCAACAAGGCACACTTTGAAAATTTAATTAAATTGTCGCACCGCCGCTCTCGCAAACTTTCTCTGACAAACTGCTTTAACAGGAGACACGGTTGGGGAAGTTGCTACGCTTGACGCGTGTCACCATCAACACATGATTAAAGCGAGGTCTGAAAGGACAGATGGCGGGAACTCACTAGAGCCTGCCCTGTCTGTATCTTGCTTGTCTTAGGGCTAACAGGGAAACAGCTGACAGGCAGTTCCGCCACACCCAAAGCATCAGGTAAATAAACCTTGAACACTCTCAGTATTTAGTGTAGCATTGCATGTGGAGTTCAGCTTATCTTAAGTTGCTTACGGGGGATGAGAGATGCCATAGCGGAGATTTACGGACTAATTGACTTCACCTCGCATTTTAGTTTAATTATTAACGGCAAGTAGTCCATAAAAACGAGAAAAATATACAAAAACACTAGAAGCAGACAGCTCGCTCTGTTTATAGGCAAAATGAGCGTGTTAATATATCGGCGAAATTCAAAAGCGCCTATGGCCTGAAATATCGGTGGCCGTTAAAGAATCCCAGTTGGTCTAAATTGATTCGTAGCCTTCTTCTACGGCTTCACTCATAGCACAACGTTTCTTTGGCACAGAGAAGCCGAATAACCACTACAGATTTAAATTTAAAAAGCGTAGTAATTTAATCAGCTCGGCAGTTTTCTTCAGCTAGGTAGCTTTTGTAAGTTACTGACTGCAGCGTTAGTTAAGCAGATAGAACACGTTACCAAGATAGTTTCAGCAGTCTTTCGAACCGCACTTCTTTGTTCCTATATAGTGTGACCGTACACTTCGCGACTCACTGTATATATATATATATATATATATATATATATATATATATATATATATATATATATATATATATATATATATATATATATATATATATATATATATATATATATATATATATATATATATATATATATATATATATATATATATATATATATATATATATATATAAGTCCTGAAGAAGACCGCACCGCGGTCGAAACGTTGATAAATAAAAGTGTCTTTGTAGAAGTGCCCACTTCTCTTAAATATATATATATATATATATATATATATATATATATATATATATATATATATATATATATATATATATATATATATATATATATATATATATATATATATATATATATATATATATATATATATAACCTTTCTCTATACCGCGAAATTGCGAGTAATGAGGGCGAAGCGCCTGTATTAGCTGGCCGTGCATGTATGAAGTGTTGCGCGGCTATCTCGAGCGGCCAGACACAAAAAATACAAGCAGGAACTACTGTGCACCTTGTTGGCCTATGGAAATTGTATCTGCGTAGCTAAGCCAAACTCCTAAGTGGGCTCTTGTATGTATGGTAATGAGCGGCAGATGTCAACGTGAATCCACTGACCTGCCTGTAATTTTTGTAGTGAGTAAATGGATAGTAAACAGAGCACCACTGGCTACGGGGCTGCCTAATTAAAATTCACTATGATACCTGCTTACAGCGAGGTAAACAAGAAGTTTTGACGCTAAAGCATCAATGGCTTCTTTGAACGGTGAAAGAACTGAGAATGCAGTTTATACTAGAGGCTGTGCGCAAATACACGGTGAACTTACGCTATTTCCCGATTTCTAATTCCGTTAATTACCCTGAGCCCTAATTACGTGAATAAATCAATACGATTTGCATCGAGCAGTCAGAAAAGCTGTACCGCTACTGGAAAGACCGCGGCGGCTGCGTTTTTATGGAGGAAAAACGCTAAGGAGCCCGTGTGCTGTGCGATGTCAGTGCACGTTAAAGATCCCCAGGTGGTCGAAATTATTCCGGAGCCCTCCACTACGGCACCTTTTTCTTCCTTTCTTCTTTCACTCCCTCTCTTATCCCTTCCCATACGGCGCGGTTCAGGTGTCCTACGATATATGCGACAGATACTGCGCCATTTCCTTTTCCCAAAAACCAATTATTATTATTATTATTATTATTATTATTACTGGAAAGAAGCGCGGGGTGCTGGAGAGCTCGTTGCTTGCTGTCAGTGTTAAGTCACCTCACAGCAACAGTCGTACACTAATTTAAGCCGCTTTGTGCATGTATCACAAGTATTTCAGTTTTCGTGCCTATTTTTTGGTTCGCACCTGTTCACATAATGAACAATCCATTTTTATCTAGCCGATATCAAGAGCATTCGTTAGTATCGGGAGAGGGCAAAACCTTGGTGTAATTCGGCAGAACATTCTGCGTTGTACAGCGAATGCTACTAATTTTGTGTCCTAGTAGTCTATCGTATTCGTCGGCGTAACCGGTGGGTACGTTGCCATGGTTTTCGTTCGGGGGGTGGTTACTGTGTTAAGCGGAAGGTATGACGTGAGCGGAGAAATGCGCAACTGGTGAGTGGTTACAATAGGAACCAACCGGAGGGTAGTTTTCGTTGAAGGAGGAGGGTATCGGGAGAGCGGAGGAGTCCTCAAAAGGAGGAAGTTTACTTTTGAAGAAGGAGGGTATGGCGCGAGGGTAAGAAGGCACAACCGGTCGGCGGTTGCCACGGAAACCACCCGGAGGGAAGTTACCATGGAAGGACAAGGAGGGTTACCATGAAAGGAGGAGGCTTTATGAGAGAGTGTAGGAAGGCGTAACCGGAGGATGGTTGCAACGGTAACCGTCCGGAAGGGGGTTACCCTGGAAGGAGGAGGGTGTGGACAGAGCGCGAGAATTCGCAGCCACTACGCTGTTGGCGTGGGAACCAACCGGAGGGCAGTTACCCTAGAAGGAGAAGGGTAGCCGCGGAAGGAGGGTACGGCGAGTGAAGGAGGTTATGGCGAGAGAGCAGGAAGGCGTACCACGGTAACCACTCGGAACGTGGAACGTCGTTACCGTGGAATGCGGAGGGAGGGTATGACGAGAGCAGAGGCACGTAGCACAGTCCATCTGTGACAGCTGCTGCGAAATGCGCCGCCCGAGGAGAGGATCATCGGCAGTGCTGCGCTTCTAGAGCACCGGACTGGAATGGAAACCTAGACGGAAAACGACTGTGAGTGGAAAACTAAAAAGAGCGCCCTAGAACTACACAGACGGGAGGTTGCTCTCATATTCTCTGCCATAACACATCATAAAGCATAAATACCCCTACTTCTGTCGCTGAATCTCGCGTTAACCAGTTGCAACCATCCAATCAATCTTTTTTTTTGTTGCCGTGCAAAACATTTCCCGTTTAAAGCGCATTGCTTTCTGAACCAGGAAATGGCGGGTGGTACCTCCAAATCGAAGAGCACGGGCAAGCCCCAGCCCAGCGCCAGAGACACGCCGAAGTCGAGGATGTCGAAGCGCACGCCAGGCTCGACGTAGGGCCACTGGAAAGGGAAGCCTTGGAGCACCGTGTAGAAGGGCGTCAGGTCGTGTAGCTTGAGGACGTACGTTGTCAAGCAGTAGCGCAGCGCCTCCCCAGCATACTCGACGACAGATATGTTCCTCGTGTTCCCTGGGCACACAGTCGGAGAGACATTACAGTTCATGCGTTGCCACCGATATCGAAATATGAGAACATCTTTTACTGTGTTTCGTCCCTTTTCCCTATCTGAGAGTCCAGTGCTCAGATCGCAACGAATATATTTCGTTCACTGGAGCTACTGACTGACTGTGGTTTTCAAAAATAGTCAACAAGGTACATACTATGACAAAAATTCACTCAGATTTCAATTTCAAGAAACTAGTCTTAGCCAAAGAAATTTCTTATTAAGGAGGGCAAATAAAAACAAAAAAATCGCATATCAACCGCGCGTTGCCTGTCGAGCATGCTGCAGGATGCATTCAGGCGTGGCTACATATTATCTTGGCATGAGTTGCTTTTTTGCCGGGCCATCGTCGCGTTCGAGATTATATATGTTTATCTGCGTCGCCGTCGGGATGCAAATGCTCCGCTGATGCTCTTTCCTTCCACGCGCCTACGCTAATGCATTTCGATGGAATAGCCTCTTCGGAGTTCGCGCGAACCATGGCGATGGCTCACATCGTGAACGCCTATAAGATGTGCCTTTCGTTTTTGTAGCGCGTAGCTCAGGACACAGAGGAAGCAACACGTCCGTTCAAGGTTATTGGAGAAAATAAGGAATTAAACTTATGAAACTCAATTTTGATAGGCTGTGCGCTAAAAAGACGTTCACAGGAAAAAAAGGGGTAGATACGACAGGAAAGAAGCGCAACTTTAAACTTTAATGACGACAAAAGAAGCCATGCGCCCTCATATATCCGCTGATATACAAAGACGAGCTGCATGATAGAGGGTGAACATAACAACCAAACAAGAGAAAGAGAAATGGGGCATATCTAAATGAGATTATAAAAAAAAAACCAACAAGGTGAACATATCAACACGTGCCGAGTTATGGTAAAAAAGCGTTCACATGGGCTAACAACAATGCATGACATGTGAATACAGAGCTGCATGAAAGATGACAGTGAAAAGAAAGAAGTGCATAACAACATGAAAATATGCATAACATGAAACAATTCTGACAATGAAACGAAACAAGAGAGATGGGGATAAAAATCGTGTAAAGGGCGGCAAAAAAGATAAAGCACATTAAAAATTCTAAAAGCAAACTGAAATGCAGAGCGGCGAACGGGTTAAGAGACTAGATGTAACCATCCAAACACGATAGTTCATTCCTAGAAAGGTTAATAGAAAGCAGACTAACGCACTTGTCTTTTCTTAGGTCAATAGAAAAGGCCCCAAATATTGCTCTATCGGTCTTTTCATGAGCCTTAGCCGAAACCTTAGTTTCATTAGACATGGGGTAGCAGTTTTGGCAACTTTTGCAGTTTAAGGAAAGTTTACCTCCAGATTTGTTTTTCAGGGTGAAGATGTGCTTGCGGGCGCGCTCATTGAAACATTTCCCGGTTTGCCCCACATACTTCTTTCTTTTCACTGTC
The DNA here is from genome assembly GCF_052857255.1 of Amblyomma americanum. Lineage (NCBI taxonomy): Eukaryota > Metazoa > Arthropoda > Arachnida > Ixodida > Ixodidae > Amblyomma > Amblyomma americanum. The sequence continues at coordinate 203,529,595 of NC_135499.1, forward strand.
ATCTTCATGCAGCTCTGTATTCTCATGTTATGCATTTGTTAGCCCATGTGAATGCTTTTTTACCATACCTGCCCGCGTTGATATGTTCGCCTTGTTGGGTTTTTATAATCTCACTTAGATGTGCCCCATTGCTCTTTTTCTTGTTTGGCTGTTAGGTTCACGCTCTGTCATGCAGCTCGTCTCTGTATATCAGCGGATATATAAGCGTGCCTGGCTTCTTTTGTTGTCACTAAAGTTGAAAGTAGCGCTTCTTTCCTGTCGTCTCTAGCCCACCCCCCTTTTTTTTCCCCCTGGGAACGTCTTTTTAGCGCACAGCCCATCAAATATGAATATGCACCAACTAGCCCGCTAGAAAGCCTTACTGATGAAACTCAGCCCATTATAAAGCATTCGGGGAGATTTTTGTAGCGTAAGCTACACTGGCCGAGGTTGAGCAGTTTCGCGTGGCTCCTGGAGAGCCGTTCTGCCCATGCGCGAGGAGCAGTGACGTCACACGGCGCACAGCTGGCGCGTCGGAGCCGCCGGAGCCGCCGCCGCCGCCGCACGCGCCTCGCCGGTCTGCGCATTCTCTGGAAACAACACCACGTGACCAACCACGTGACGAACCACGTGACCAGCCACGGCGCCGGCAGCTGCTCCGCGCCACGTGACTGACCACTTGGCCACCCCCCCCTTCCCCCGTACACTTACTGAATAAAAAACACCAGGTGTTGATCGAAATAGGGCCTCTGGCGTTTGAGGCGGAGACGCTGCCACTCCGCCACGACGGCTCTAGGTTTAACCGTGAATAAAGGCGCATGTAGTGAATGCGCGCCTTTTATATATTAACTCTTCCGAACCTGATGTCGCCGCGCATACGCTACGTATGTCCTGGCCTAACAGGGTTTGGCCATCGTCAATTTTTTTTTTGTAGCGTGAGCTACACTGGTCGAGGTTGAGCAGTTTCGCGTGGCTCCTGGAGAGCCGTGCTGCGCATGCGCGAGGAGCAGTGACGTCACATGGCGCACAGCTGGCGCGCCGGAGCCGCCGCCACCGCGCGCCTCGCCGGTCTGCGCATTCTCTGGAAACCGCATACGTGACCAACCACGTGACACATCGCCTCTTCGCCAGCCACGGCGCCGTGCCGCCGGCAGCTGCTCCGCACCACGTGACCGACCACGCGTGGTCACCCCCCCCCCCCCGCACACTCACTGAATAAAAAAAACCCGCGTCGGGGTTGGGAACCGAGCCACAGCCTTTGGCGTTTGAGGCGGAGACGCTAACGCTCCGCCACGACGACGCAAGGTTTAACCGTGAATAAAGGCGTATGTAGTGCATGCGCGCCTTTCATGTACTAACTCTTCCGAACCAGATGTCGCCGTGCTTTCGCCACGTATATCCTGGCATAACAGGGCCAGGCTATCATCAATTTTGTACGCAAGCGCAGAGGTATCAGTGGGCGTATACATATAGCGGGGCGCTTGCCAGTGTGGCATAGCCATGAAGAAGGAGAGCGAAATTGCTGCTCACGCTACGTAAATCTTCGCATAGCCGAGCTAAGCAACTGCTAATTTTTCGACGGTATTCATATATATCTTGGGGCGGTTGTTTTGGGGCACAGTACTTCTTTGCTAACATGAATGTGCAGGCGAAGGAACTACGTTTTATCGACGCTGCGACTTTTTAGCTGCAGATGGAGAAGCGTCATTAAAAAGCAAATAGACCTATGCGAGAGGAAAGCGGTTTTCAAGGTACGATCATGCCTAAGGCATCCAAAAATACCTTTGTCCTCCGGCTGTGCCAGATATTTCAGGAGCATGCTTTTCGTAGGCCATTTGCAAAGAACTGAGAGTTGGAGCTCATATAGTGTGTGTTTTGTCGATATACTGCACAGAATTTCGCGCGACATTACCTCGAGCAATTTCGGAGGCTGCAATAAAAAGGTGGTGAGAAGAAGGGCATTTTGTTAACTATCAAGGCGCACGGATTCACAGTTTTATACAAGGAAGAATGAAGCCTCCTTCATATGTTTCACGTTATAATATATGTCCCTGCAATGCGTAGACCATACTTAGATAGGGGTGGGTGACGGCTCGTACTGAAAAATGAAAATTTTTGCTAGACAACTTACTACGAAAATAAAGTCCTTCCGAAGAGCTTAGATTGAGGGGAAGCAAAACAAGTGAGATAGAGAAAGGGAAAGCGGAGCTTCTTATTTAATGCCAGATAACTCTAGGTACTTTTGCAGTAAAAAAGCGTCAAGGAAAAAAAATAGTAGGGCAACCAGAGTGCGTAAAAAAAACGGGGGGGGGGGGTGTTGCAACACCATGAGAAATGTTATTTAAAAATATATAGTGTAGTTAGGTAGGATAAAGATACTCATGATGCAAAATTGTCTCCGCTGACGGTTAGTAGATAATAGTTTGCAACAACCGCGAAAACCGACAAAAATTTTACAAAATCATAAATCCTGTAGCTTATCAGGTATACTTCGCCTTGGTTCACCATGCTGCAAAAAATATTGCGCCTGCATTATTTGTGTAGTCCGCTATAGGTACTATTATTTTTTGCAATGGTATTTCAACCTTTGAGAACTCGCGGATTATTTGACTAAACTTGACTACGACCGTATGAAACAGTAAAATACAGTAGATGGTTTTGTCCAGGGTTAGAGTGAGGAGAAAGTATAGGCACACCTAGTACAGAGACACATACTACACTGACAAAGGTCTGATTTTACTATTTGTATCTATTCCATCATTGTCCTTTCTTGACGTCTATTCATATAATCCCCTCGAAGGCATTATGCACGCAGGATTTGACTAATGTGTAGAATGGTTAGCAGATACTATCGACTCTATCTACATAAACTATATCATAGCACTGGGAGCTATGAGACTTACTCATGAATTTACTTATGAGTGACATTTACTTATGAACATTTTACCAGTTTAACGCGAGCGCGAGTTAGAAACCTAAATATCCAAGGGCATCAGAAAAAGGAAGTAGTTGTGCAAAGTTCAACCTGCCAGCGCTGTCCTAAATGGTCATATTACTTGCGACATTCTAAACATACGCAGCCCAAAGTGGTCGTGGCCTGTGTCCTGACTTTAACGTCGATTGTTTGGGAGACGAGCACTATTTCTTCCCACCATTGTTCGCCAAGAAGGTCAAAGGCAGCTACATTGAAAGCGCGCCAACATATTGCAGCCTCTACTTCATATACATTTCATGCATTTTTTGAAACAGACGGAACTGCGTATACGACCATGAAGGGACGGTTGTCGAAACTGCTCCTAGAAGGTGTTCGGTTCAGAGCCTTTAGATGTTATATACAAAAACTTTCGCTTACCGTCAGCGATAAGAACAAGCAATAATTATGGCTGCCATATTTGTACTGATTCTTCAACCAGGAGAAACGAAAATCCCCAGGCGGTCGAAATTATTCCAGAGCCCTCCACTACGGCACCCCCTTCTTCCTTTCTTCTTTCACTCCCTCCCTTATCCCTTCCCTTACGGCGCGGTTCAGGTGTCCAACGATATATGAGACCGATACTGCGCCATTTTCCTTTCCCCAAAAACCAATTATTATTATTATTAAACGATTCAGGGGGATGGAAAGCCGCGACAAGTGTGTCTGAATCAAATCACCGAGCCATGCTTGGAGCTGGAACTTAATTAACCCGGTGACTAAAAAAGAATAACATAGATCTTCTTGATTTTTTGTAGGAGGAAAAAAAAGTTGCAGAAATACGGTTTCGAGCTGAAAAAAAAAATGTTTCAGTTTCCTAACCTGGGTTATCTTCGAACGCAAAAACATTCCAAGGAAGAGGCACAGCTAACGCCCCACAGCAATCTAATATTTCCTTCTTTCATCTCCTCTAGTGCATCATCGATCTACTTCTTAGAATCATCACTGCAGGATTTCTTCCTCCGCGAAACTTCTTGCCAGGACGAAACTAGTATTCTTTAACCAAACTCAGAAATCAAGACTCAGACTGGTTCAAGTCTGCCTAATGGGTTTTGGTACGAGTAACATTGCTACGTACAGGCGATGCAGGTGAGGAAGCGACGGTGAGAAATGAGTTTCTTTCCGGGGTAACTTGCACCCGTAAAATGATCGGAGAGAAATTCGGAACTGGCGAAGCTGACAGGCACTGTCGGCGACAGTCGTGTCATCGTGCATTCCAGCAAAGGACGTTCTGACGGGTTGCTTGATGCGGTATTTCACTATAGGTATCTTTTAATGTCGGAGTCTCAATTGTGCGTTTGCGTCGTGTGCCTACGGCGGATGCTATTCTCCAGGGCGGTTATCGTGACAGCTTCGGAAAACGCTGCACGCATCGAAGCGCGTGAGGGGTTTGACACCGCGAGTGCGCCTGGCCCTGGCGCAGAGAAATAAGGACGCCTGTCTGTTCGAAGCGAGAAGTAAAAAGACAGAATGCAAGAGGCAATTTTCTCGGAGGAGAGTGCCGGAAGTCAGTGAATTTGGCTTTGACAGCAGCGAACAAGGGGCCGCCATTTTCAGCGCTGGGCCCTCATGGCGGAAGTTATAACAGGTAGCGTTTCTTTTCTCAAAAGTGTTAAGAAAGCACTTTTCAAATTCGTAAACTGACCAGCCTTAATGGTTATTTCTTTCCATAAATTTTGTAGCAACCCTGTATTTCTTGTGCCTGATCCTGAGTGTTTTTTTGGTTTCTCTTTCTTGTATGACTTTACACTATTACAAATGTCTGCTGCTGCCTTGTACTTCGAATCCTGAGCACAGTCGAGTTGCTAACTGCAACCTTTATGCCTAGATATCGTCCAGTATTCTAAAAAAGTAAATTAAATTTAAAAAAAAGTAAATTAAATTTAATAAAAATTTTATTTTCACTCTCTCAAAACCTTGTGGGGTTCACAGGTAGTGATCGATTTCACACATGCTAGAAAGGTGCAACAACGGTGTGCAACAACCGGGCAATTAGCGCATCCAAACTTGTTAAGCATTCAAAATGGCCACACTGCTTAAAACTGCACAGGTTTTAACGCAGTGCATGTGAACTCGCCAAACATGCTCGTACCACTATGTGTCGCTTGAATATAAGCCAGTGCTGTGCCGTTATGCGGACACTTGAACTTTCGTTTTTACGCTATTAGGCCTAACTGCTCCCACTGACCGCGTACTGAGTGAGTAGTTAGCAGGCAAATGATGACTGCATTCATCGGGAACTGGTGTACTCTTATGGACCACATTGTAAGGCAATGTTGAGTAATAAATTAGCAAGTATAATTTTATAAGACGTAATTGTACTTAATGTCGTACTCTGGGGCTCAATATGATCAGCTGTACGTGCATGTGTGAGCCGAGATGAATGCGGCAGCAAATTGAGAATTTATTTTTGCTCATTTTTTCACCTATGCACGCGCTGATGCACGAACACGTAAAGAACCCAAGAACGAAGGAGGGCTTTGTTAAGGGGAACACACAAGGGCTCTTCACCCAAGTTCTGTATAGTCTTCATGAATGATAACAGCTCAGAAATGAAAACACTTGGAGCTCACCCCTTACGCAGTGCGCACCCACGTTTGCTGAAAATGTATAAATACTGCTGCGCATCAAAAAAAGAGCATTCTGCGCTGTACCCGACCGGGCGTGGCGCTGTGCAATATCGCAGATTATTTATAGAGTGCAGAACGCAATACAATCGGCGCGACTGCGTGCATGCCGTACTAAGCGCAAGTGTACGTGGGAAATTAGCTTTTAGAAATACCTCCGTAGAAATACCTCTACTCCACAAGAGCACAGCTTTTCTTTAGGTGCATGTTTAACGAGTTGACGTGCAGCTAGGACTACACCTTCTTCTCTTGGATGCATAGTATTTTCCAAAAATAGGCGGCTGAATTTGTGAATGGCCCGAACCACTAGAAACAGCTCTGCAGGTCACTCGTGTGTGTATGCACTGCATGGATGTATGTACGCACGTACACACGTACATACGCCGTAAAGTTGCGGACAAAAGTAAACGGAGCACGATACTGTCTTCGGACATTTTTCACGCGTGGCCTAATTGAAACCAGCAGCCATGGCATGTGCATGAGGGTAATGGACGCAAGTGCGCTTTCTCAAGGACAAACAATATATCTTCATGTCCGATAGGAAAGGCGTGATTGCAGTTAGAACGGGATAGGGAGCTCCATTTGCTTATGTCCGCACCTGCGCTTATCACACATCGTGCATACATACACCGTACACACGTACGTGAGTACATGCGTGTGTGCATTCCGTGCAAGTTTCTACGTACCAGGCTGGACAATTTGCTTCTTAGTAGTATATTGAAGTTAATATGCCAGCCTCCAATCTCTAAATCTATGTATGGTAAGGAGAATCCTCACCTTCCAAGAACTTTTTGATCTTTAGGGAAGCCGTAAGGGCTCTACTATTGGAATTCGAGACAAACCATGCAGCCTGGCTACATTTAGCAAAGGCTGTACATAAACATACATGCATGTGTGTGCGCGTGCGTGTGTGTTTGGCTTGGTTTGGTTAATGCAGCTTTAACGTCCCAAAGAGACTCAGGCTTTGAGGGACGCGGTATTGAAGAGCTCCGGAAGTTTAAACCACCTGGGATTTTTTAAGGTGAACTAACATCGCACAGTACACGGGCCTCTTGAATTTCATCTCCATCGAAATTCGACCGCCGCGGCCGAAATCGAACACTCGAACCCGCGTCTTTCGGACCGGTGCGTGTGTGTGTGTGTGTGTGTGTGTGTGTGTGTGTGTGTGTGTGTGTGTGTGTGTGTGTGTGTGTGTGTGTGTGTGTGTGTGTGTGTGTGCGCGTGTGTGTGTGTGTGTGTGCATGTGGTTTGGTTTGGTTTATGAAGGTTTGACTCAGGCTATGAGGGACGCCGTGGTTAAGGGCTCCGGAAATTTCGACCACCTGAGGTTCTTTAACGTGCATTGACATCGCACAGCACACGGGCCTCTAGAATTTCGCCTCCATCGAAATTCGACCGCCGCAGCCGGAATCGAACCCGCGTCTTTCGGGCCAGCAGCCGAGCGCCATAACCACTCAGCCACCGCGGCAGCTTGTGTGTGTGCGTGTGTGCGCGCGTGTGCATGTGTGCGCTTGTGCCTGCGTGCGTGCGCGCGCGCGGCGAGCCCTTACTCTGTCGGCTTTGCGCCAGCTTCTCGATGGCTGCCGACAGCAGGTCGGTGTGGAGGCGCACGAACTCGTTGGAGAGCCCCGGGTGGCTGCGGCTCCAGCGGCCGCACACGAAGCGGTAGAAGTCCTCGCACGGATCGGCTGCCCAGTCGAGCGACACGCGCACCTCCTCGCCGTAGTCGTAGCGGCGCCACTCGCGACCGCGGCGCGACCACCGGCCAACGCCCCGGCCACGCCCCGACGTTCCGGAGTAGGAAGACAGCCCGGCGCGAAGCGCCTCCCCGAGGCTGTGCCACCTGCTCGTAGTGCCATTTTGTGGGCACACTTCACCGGTGGTAGCGTACACCATATGTATTCAGTGCACGCTCAGTGTGCTGTGCAGTATGCGATATAAGAAAAGTGCTCCTAGATAAAGAAATCGCGTAGTTGGGCGAGTCGGTCAACAATTATCTACAAATGATATTACGCGCGCTATATCGTTGCTATTTAACTATATCGTTGCCTATCAGTAGATGAAGGAGCAAAACTGTCATATGCAATTAGACAACTTTGAATTTAACACACACACACACGCACACACGCACACACGCACGCACACGCACACACGCACACGCACGCGCACACGCGCACGCGCACACGCGCACGCGCGCACACGCGCACACGCACACACGCGCACGCACACAGAAACTCTGTTGCAGAAATTCCCTGTTGGATAAATTTCATGTTGGAGAAACTCCCTGTTGAAGAAACTCCCTGTTGGATAAATTTCATTTTGGAGAAACGCACGCACACGCACGCACACGCACACGCGCACACACACGCACACACACGCACAAGGTCGAGAAGTGTACACAAGTGCTTGACTTCGCACAGCACAGTCCTTTAGCACTTCGTCTCAAGCGAAATGCGACCGCCGCGGCCGGAATCGAACCCGCATCTTTCGGGTCAGGAGCAGCCGAGGACCATAACCACTGAGCCACTGCGGCGGCCCTCGTCCCTTATTGTGTGCGCGCAGAGCCGTTGTTGATAGTGGTCCTAGAGCTCGCACTTGAGTTAGTTGGTTGCACGATTTCATGCCAAGAAATAACGCAGTAAAGGACGCGGACGAGGGCGTAAAGCGCAATGCTAAATGCAGCCCCGTTCATCTTCGGTCGGTGTCTTTTACTGTGCTTGATGTTACGGTGCAAAAAAAAAGTAGTCGACTAGCGGCATCGCATCATCCACGCATTTTACTCCTATTACACCGTGCACATGGTCCTTCTTAGGAAAAGGGTGAAGGAAAAACGATGGAGTAAGGAAACATGTGCACAACAGTGCAATGTGCAGCACTATGAGGTTGTTACAGCAGTATCTGCTGACTCCAAATTATAAAGTGCCCAGTGAACATTTTGAAAATGTGAGGCATTTCGTGTTCGCAAAAAAAAAAAGAGCCAGTGGGAATAGGGATGCTACCTTAGGTGGCGCTGCTTGTTCAGCATCAAGCCTTTGTTCTTTATTTATGTTTATTGAAGCCTAGCTGGCTCATCTCTCCAAATGATTAGTGTGTCATTTGTGTGTGCTTTTTGTAGCAAATTTTGCAGACTGAGGCCTTAAAACGGGGCAGCTGTCGAGAGCCATGGCAGAACGTTTGGAAAAAAACTCATTCCAAGAAAATCAACGAAATGAGAGCAATGAACGAAACGCAACGAGGCTACTACTTGCCACCAAAACTTGCAGAGCGCGATAGAGCGCATCGGCCTTTTATTTATGGTTCTACCCTTACCACGAGAGCACGTGAGACAAACCTCAGAACCTGTTTCGCGCGCACCGCTGTAATCTACGCAAACTGTTTAACGCTCTTGGTAGGACCGCCTAGTAATAAGTGACGTCGCCAACATTGACATCGAAAGCGCGCACGCGCAGGCGCCTAGGGGATTTGCACGATGCGGCGAAGCGTTTACACAAGTTAGCGATGGAGCGTGAGCCATCAAAAGAACAGACCGGCTAGCGAAGGAGAAACTATTCGCAATCGTAGTGTAATTAACTGCAAAGCGTTCAGCGTTACGACGGAATAAGTGTCTATGTAAGCAGCACCACGCACACATCAACATCGTCACATTTATTTCCATATTAGTCTTCTCGAATAAACGCAGTAAAGCAGACTAAACAGCGTCTCAAGTAACATCCTCAGGAGTAGACAGCGTTCATGTCAGGCACTTTTTGCCACTATTAGACTTTTCCCGATTTGGACCAGGCTGCCACGACTGTGCAACGGCCCCGCTGATGTGGCTCTCATACTAGTTGCACAATCGGACTGCTTTGTATTTTTTTTTCGGCCCAGTTGAATTAATTCTAAACTTTCCTCCGTTTCATTCAGACGGTGCTATTTTGCTGCTGACCAACTGGTTCGGAACAAACTGAATGAAAGCTGTATCGCATCACTGAATATGACAAACTAGTAACTTCCGAAACTTCTCTGGAATACTTTAACGTAATTAGCCGCGCACAAGAAAAAAAGAACGTTATGTGCTAATGACAACTGATCCTTACAGAAAAAAACTATGAAACAATTGTCTACACTTATTGGTAGTTTCAATTCCGTTCTCTAGAAATTTAGCGTTGTAGTAATTCACCAAAGTATCTACAGCCAACTAGCCCAAGAACCAGCTCTGTCGCGCTTGCATAAGTTTGCAATAGTGTGCATGCATGTGTGTTTCTTATAGTCTGCTGGGAAGCGTAGACGACGTGACATGTCTAGAAAGGAACGTGGCCCCAAAGAGAGTGGCCCGAGAAACAATCCCCGAAGGACGGGAGTAATAATAATTGGTTTTTGGTGGAAAGGAAATGGCGCAGTATCTGTCTCATATATCGTTGGGCACCTGAAACGTGCCGTAAGGGAAGGGACAAAGGAGGGAGTGAAAGAAGAAAGGAAGAATAGAGAGGTGCCGTAGTGGAGGGCTCCGGAATAATTTCGACCACCTGGGGATCTTTAACGTGCACTGACATCGCACAGCACACGGGCGCCTTAGCGTTTTTCCTCCATAAAAACGCAGCCGCCGCGGTCGGGTTCGAACCCGGGAACTCCGGATCAGTAGTCGAGCGCCCTAACCACTGAGCCACCGCGGCGGGGAAGGACGGGAGCTCAAGATCATTTTTTTAGGTGTGTGTGTGTGGGAGGGGGGGGGGGGGACATTTCTAGCAAATGCTTTCAACTATTTCTTCCAACTATAAGCGGAAACGCGGTTTTTTTTATTGTTAAAGCATTTGTCCTGGAGACATACAGCCTCCTTAATGGTTTTTGAAATTCAATGAAGAGTCCAAAGGAGATTTGTTTCTTCGTTGTAAATTAGATTTTTCTTTTTTCTTTTCAGTGCACTCGCTCCTGTACGGTCCGTGTCATATCCGACAATTCAGGCCAGCCTGCTAATGAGTCTAGTTGTGTCCGGCGAGAGTGTCCTATTAGGCTGCCGGAAACATCGAATGTGGTCGTCTAAAATACAAAATAGAGGGCTGTGATAAAGCTTTCGTAAGCTGCGCAAAACCAGGTTGGCGTATGGCTCACTTGCGCCCAGGGAACGACTGACTCGCGCGAAGAATACACGATGGAGCACCATGAATGAGGTAGTGGCCATGTCCATGCAATAGTTTCGGGCCTCATCTGGTCTAATGAATGCGATAGATGATTCAGTGCTCTCTATTGCAACCTGGAGTCCCCGCACAGATAGGCTTTTCGCCAAGAGGCGACACGGTGCTCCTGCGCTCTCGCTACTCTACCCCTATACCTATTCTCAGCTCCTAGCGTAGTCCGCCATCTGGGCCCTGAATTGATCGGCCGGAGCATGGGCGCGCTAACAACGTCGTTGTGGCAGCGGACGCTGCAGCGTCACGTTTGCCTTTTGTTGCTGCGACGCGCGTGCCCACGTCGGCAAGCTGCATTGGGAAGAACATGGCGGCCGGAAACAATTCGCTGCCGGAAGTGGGGCGCTGTTCAATGGAAGGCACTATCAGTGCCGCTGCTAGTCACCCCTGCTCAGCCTAAAAGAAGAAAAGGAAAAGCTCATCTGGGGCAGTTTACCCCTGCCATGCGCGAGCGACTTGCTAGGCTGGACCTACGGCTTCAGCATTTATCCTTCTTAACCACACATGCAGAACATTGTCACACAAAAAAATTGAAAATTAGAAAATTGTAATATGCTGTTATGGAAATATTAATGGTAATGGTCCATTCTTCCGATGTGTAGAAAAATCTTTCTTTTAAAGTGTTTCCATCGATGACATCGTACAGTTAAGGCTGCCTTGAAAACTAACGGGGAACGGTTTTGACGATAGGAAAAATGTTAATCGAAAAAAAAGCAAGACTTCCGTAAGGTTATCTGCCGATAAATTGATTGTTATTGTGAAATATTCAGAATTGTTGGGTATGTTAACACCATGGAACGTGATGCTCCGTTTTTTTGCGTTAATGGTCACCAGTAAAGCGAACTGTGAAGTGAAAAAAACTAGAGCGTATTACGGTCGAGTTGTGAAAGGTGATGCTCTCGAGAGCCCCATAATTTCCACGCGCTATACAGCAGTGTGTGAAAAGCTGCCTGAAGGGGCGGACAGATAAGTGAAATGAGAGTTAATAGGTTCTCTTGGAACTGTGTGAAACGGGTGAACAATTTTTTTTTTATGGGGGGGGGGGGGGGGGGGGTGAGAGGGCTCAGCGTCTCATTTATGGAGAAGAATAGGTATCTGATCGAGTCGGTGCTGTGTAATTTTATACATACTAGCGCAAAATACAAGGACGTGAAGTATAGACAGACAAGCGCTGATCACTTAACGTCTACTTCATGTCCTTGTCTTTCGTGCTGGTAAATTTAAAATGGCTTCGCTAATGCTTCGGCCGACATGTGAATTAATTGGTATTAAGGAATTTCGGCTCCTGGGTGTCAAACAACGCGGCAAAAGGGCACGGCGCAATTTTTGTACACGTGAATTTGCATTACAGCAACGACCATCTGCTTAGCACACACTGACAGCAGGCCAGACAGGATAGATTGCGTCGAGGTGTAGTGATGCGAAGACTGACAGAGCATCGAAAACAGACGTACAGACAAAGCAGACTATACGTAAAGATACCCAACGCAGAATGCGTCACCAAGCACCATCTTTTGGTCAGTTTTCGGATGTTAAGAGTGGAGAGCAATTCAGTGTAACCCTATAGTTCATTTTCTGCATGCTTTAAACGTGCTTCCAGCTCTTACATATATAAATCCCTGGCACTGAAAAGTGCTAATCCTAAAAACCTGAATTATAGAGCTTATAGCTAGACGAAGATGCTGTGGTCAGGTACCCACCGGTCTGAGTCGGACCCAAGTTCTCTTAAAGCGATGAGCCGGGGCATATAAGGCAGAACGATGGCGAATGTCATCGACGAAATCAGAACGAACGCTCCCGCGGCGGCAGCCGTCTTGAACCGAAGTGGGAGCGATGAAGTGCTAAACTTGGATACCATGGCTTTCAGGTCACCGTGGTTGCTCTTCGAGGGCTGAATAAAAGGAAAAATACTTGAATTATTTCAGTGGGATGCTGTCGAACAAGATTTAGCGGACATACCAATAAGATCGCCAGGCAAGTAATTAAGATCGAAAAGTGGGAGAGTGTGCAACTACTACTATTCAGCAAGACTACGCAGACGAATGGATTAGTAAAGATTGGATAGGAGACGCGCTTAAGGAACACGCGAGTCAGGTTGCTTCACATTTCTTTTCTTTTTTGCTAAAAAAAAAACCCTCGACCGACAGGTATTCATTTGATATTCGTTACTACCATCTCATCCATCAGTGCTTCTTATTGATACATCAGCAGGTTAGAGGTACTGCAGCTTCGTTTTGATATGAAGGCTTTCTGTGGCTGGTCTAAGCTGCCTTAGTACGCCATGCTTAGTAACTCTTAATTTTTTTTTTAAACGCGGCGTTCTTAATTGCTGAGATGTATGTGTCATGGTACCAGTATTCTGAGGGCGCTGAACACAGCTACGATTATGCGATCACTGTACGCAAAGCAAAAGGCCTGCAGACCTGCGAGCGCACTTGAGGTCAAGTTGAAAAGCTACGCTTTTCGAAATCTTTTTTTTTTTTTGCATGGCAGCCTGGTCTTGAACTTAGTACACCACGAGTCAGCAGGGTACCACTGCTTCTCGCAAATCGGCGAAATTTCTTCTATATCCATCAATGCCAACTCGTGGAGTTAACTGGGTGCACAAAAGTCTGGGGCGCCAAGTGGTTCTTCCCGAACCGGCGCATCATGCTCGCACTCCGGTACGGTCAGCCCGTGTTGCCTGTGTGTTCTCACATGAAGAGATGACGGCGCCAGCACCAGAAAAGAGAGAAACCTATTCGCAGGGGTGATCGATTAAGAATAATGCCCTTAGACCGCTCCAAGTTCTTATAAGCAGGCATTAAAAGGTATATCGGTCATCTACAAGGTTCGAACACAGAGGTAAAGAAAAACGTCTTCGGGGCAGTTCGCTTTCAGGAGCCTTCTATTTCTCTGTACTCCGCCTCACATTTGGTTGTGACGGGAGAGGAACCTACGGGGCATACTAAAAGGATGATGACGGATGCATGCCTAAAAGCCAGAGCTGCACTTAAGCTGTGATGCACTCGGTAGGTGTACAAGTAACTCGCGACCAGTAGAGAGCAAGTAGATGAAACAACCCCGGACTGAAAGCTAACCTGATTCTTCGACACCGTTTGCCTAGCTAACAGACGTCGCATTTCATACATCATGCACCCCACGTGCCCGAATCTGCTTCGGTAAAAAACATGCAGCGAAAGTTCGAGTTTCGTTTCGTGGTGGCAAGCAATGACTGCGTAAAATAAAAGAACTAAAGAAGACACTTAAGCTCCGTCTTAAGGGTATGACGTGATGGTGTTAATTGGTTAATGCCCATATATTCGGAATTCGTAATTCTCGACTTTACAATTAAAGATCGCTGGGAGTCCTCATACCACTTCTGGCGCAGTGCTGCAGCGGTTAAGCGATGCGCAACTGCCCTGCAATGGCAGGTGCTGCCACCGGTGGAGCTTTTAAGACCAAGGTTGTTCTTCCCGAGCAACCTTTGGCGTCCAATCATTTATTACACTGCCGCCTACCGCAGTGGTCAGTTTGCTCACAATCCGGTGGGCAGGTTGTGATGACGCCACAAAGTCAGGTGACCTCCCCCTGGATTGCTGCGAGGCTTCAAACGGTCCCCAACGAAGACGCCGGACAGTTTTTTCCGACTTGGGGGCACTAACGCTCACACGTTAAAAAATAGTGACTACTAATTCTATTATGCATTCGCAATGCGATACACTCGAAACTTGAAGCCTTCGCTGAAAGTGACTGCCGGTGGCTTATGAGACCCAGACTGCACTTCTCGAGCTCTCCCCGTACACCACCTGCCACGGTTGTCATTTGGAGGCTTCACACACACGAAACTGGTCTGGTGACGTCATGGATTACGTCACCTCCTCCCAGCCATTCAGGATTTTTCTGGGAGACGCGTGACGGTCGCCGCCGGCTCTTTGATGATGTGGTGAGGCTTGCTTTCGCATAAAAATTGTGGAGTGCATCCAAGGCCTTTGAAATAGAAAACCAGATGCTGTTTCCCATACAGGCGTGGTAGGCCTCGATTCCGTGCCGTGTAGGTATAGACTCGATGAAATGCACTCTGAAGTGAGAGAATCGCATCGAGTTGTAGTCGAGTTAACACAGTGGCGCATCGCCTGCGATGCCCTTCTCACCAGCGCTGCAGTGGTGCATCGTGTCGGTGTGTCGTGGCACCATCTCATTTGGTTGCAGTGAGGTCAGCGAGTCCTTAATGCGATGTCGATTAAAGGTATTTGTCGTTTCTTTGGTAAACAACCCCGCCTCTCAAGAGAGGTTTCTTCCTAGTACTTTATGGGGTCGCTTAGTTTACGCATCCTTGGAAACGTGACCTCGATATTTCTTGATTGGGTGCGGCTTGCAAATGCGGGGTATATGGCGGCGGCCAGGACGGCCCTCTTTGAACACCTTGGCACGCACTGTGCTTATCCCAATGATTTGATTTCTCCCGGTCGCGTGTTCCGGTCGGGATGCGCCACCGGCGAATCCACAGAGGCTTTGTATGCGTGCGTGGGTGGTAGCGGATGATATGGTCGGCTTCCGCTCGGGAAATGGGGAACAGAAATTGGTTTTGGCTGTTTCCGGCATTGGGTTTTCCGCAGATAGAGCGAGCCTGACAATACAACGAACTGGTGCCGTTCCGGTGCCATGTCTGACAACGCGCTGTGCCGGCAAGGGAAGTAACCTACGCAACGCTGTGGTCAAACATGATAGCCACTGTTTACCTTCAGCTCTGATTTACACGTGTCTAAGCACTGTCTTGAACTGACTATAAAAAGCTATCGCGGCAGGTAGAAAAGGTTGCGAACACTGGTATACATGCACGATCTTATATGACGAGCTCATCATGTGCCGTTATAATCACACGATAGCACTGCGCATCTGCTGGAAACAAGTTGCACGAAATAAGCGAATAACTGAAGATCAAACTGCACATATAAGAAAAAGCCTACAGATGAGTGCGCATCGATGTTACGTCCCTGCATTCGGAGCCCTCTTTCGAAAAAATTCACGTTTTCACACGGTGTTAATTACAGTGTTTCATTAGGCCATAGCAGATAGAAAGGAGCGATCAAACACTACGGGTGATTCAGGCCTGCAACATAAGGCTAACATCAGTGTTTGCAAAGTGGTATAAAGACTCCCGAAGAGAGGCTCGCTTACGGAACCAGAAAGAAGAAATCAGGAGGTACAATTACAAATGCGAGCTTACGTGAAAGCGATGTGCGACCATCTGAGCGCTGGACATCAAGTGAAACTTCTTCCTTCTTTCCATCTTGAGCTGTTGGAAATACAAGGTACTTTTTTCGTGCGTTAGGCTATGGTCAGAGCACACCCGTTATCACGAAACTCGCCTCCCGCTGAAAAGAAGACACGGCAGAGTCGAAATTTCATATGTGGTTATGGGGTAGACAGGATGTGGGGTTTATCATTCTACTGAGTCCAGCCGCTAAAATATATTCCACGTATCCGTGGAACCATGGCACCGTATGTGCATTAGGTTGGATTGAATGCAGGTACAGTCGGAAAAAATACGAAGGTGATTATATTACGGTCAACCTAGCAGGCAAAAATGTTTTGCCGAAGTTCATATTTGCGAGAAACCGAATGAAATGTATCAACATATCTGGCGCACTGAATCTTCTCTCGTTCATCGCAGTTTTTATATGTTTAAATATTTATTTTACCCCCCAGGAACAAGGGCTTTGCAGAAAAAGATCGCTACGAAAAAAAAGACATTGACATAAATATAAAAAAAATGATGGCCCCTTTGCGTACTTAGGCCAAATGCAATTTTGGTGCGCTAGCGCTTCGGTTTTCACTTCAGTTCCGTTGCTCGGATGGAAGTTGTTCGGATAGCGATAATGGGATAATGCCCATATATGCGGAATTAGTTATTATCTATATTCATAGATCCCTGGGAGTCTTCATAGCACTACCGGCACAGTGGTGCAGCGGTTAAGCGATGCGGGCACATCCCTGCGATGGCCGGTGCTGGCATCGGAGAGCCTTGTGAGACCCAGACCGAGCAACTTCTCGCGACCAGTTAACTGGCACCTACTACGATGAGCAGGTTTCCAGGTATTTGCCGGAGATTACAATTTTTCCGACGCACTCAAGACGACGCGACCAAATGCATGTCACTGGCTATTGTATGGAGCAAGTCGCACTATTGTTTTGCATTTTTCTTAATTGCGTAATTTGTTGTGTAGGGACAAAAATGGCATTGTTATGTTTGAGTACGTCGTACCATTGTTATGCGTACTCACGTGCGTACTCACATCTCGATATCAGTGAACGGATGGATCACGTTGGCGGATGGGCCCAGCATAGACGATAAACGGCAGTGGGGCCGTTGGCACTTGGTCCGGTGTCGTCATCGTAGAGGTGCCTGTCGCTGAAAACCTCCGGATGCGAAGTTCCAGGCAGATGTCACGGGTTCTGGCACCTTGCACCTCTACCAATTGTAAAGAAAGGCATACTGTTGATTCAACAGCGCAGATTGGGCTAGTTGGTGATGATGCATAATGGTGGTTCAACAACGCAAACACACCCAGACCAAGAAAGAGACGAGACACACAAAGCAGCGCTGAACTTACAACTGATTTGAAATCCGTTGTACGTTGAGCGCTGGTTTGTGTGTCTCGTCTCTTTCTTGGTCTGTGTGTGTGTTTGCGCTGTTCAACCACCATTATGCATCAACACCAACTAGTCCAATCTGCAGTTCTCCTAGAGTAAAGAAAGGGGGGGGGGGGACATTTACAGGGCTAGATGGCACGGAATCAAAGATAGGCACAAAATGCGCTCTGCTCCTAACTAGGACACGCACTCTCTGCCAGTCCCACATGACTGCCGCTGCGTCATTTTTGTCACATAATTACAATGGGACCTGGGAGCAGCGACGAAGGGGCAGAGAATGTATGTCCTGGTTCGAGGCACAGCGCAAAGGTGGCCATCTTTGATCCCCTGCCATCGAGCCATATGAATAAGCCCCGTTGAAATCGAGATTAATTAACCAACTTCGCAAGCAACAATGTTAGACAAAAAATTTCAATCTGGAAAGTGTAGAATGGTCCATAAAACTTCCGATGAAGAGTTTCGAACTTTTCATCTTTTAAGGATTAGTTTTTTCCGGTCACTGCAGATACTCTCGATACGCGAAAAAACACCACGCGCAGTCCGGCTTGCGCGCTGCGATTGCAGTGCTAGAAATGAACGCGTCATTCAGCCGGGCGTGTTGCCGCTTAAAATGCGACACGGCAGCAGTGCAGGCGCTGACTGTGTGATTTATAAACTCCAGCGGTATGCTTCGCGCGCGGCAGTTCATGAAAGCGATAAGCAGCAGCAGCCCTTATCACTTGCGCTGACGTAAATCGCACAGCCAGCGCCTGCGTTTTGGTTCCTGTGATTAAACGTTCAGCTGTGAGTCAGCGCTTGTCCTGTGTTTCCTCTGCTTTCTGTCCGCGTCTTTCGCGCTGTTTACCCTTAACAAATGTATCACCAACTCGTCCGTTCGGCCATATAGTCACTGAGTTCCTTTGGCATCGAGCTAGGTTCGTACATGTGGAAAAGTGATCATCTCCCTTTCCTCTCTCCCCTTCCTATCTCTCCCTCCGTTCCCCTTCCCACGTATAGGGTAGCATACCGGGCGCTGCCTAATTAACCTCTCTTCCTTTCCGTTCGTCTTTCTCTCTCTCTCTCCGCCAACAGGCTTGTTGCGAATAATTATTAATTGTCCTATGCATTACAACTACCACGCAAAGGAAGAGCAGGTATTGATAGCAAGTGCAGTCGAGCCCACTTGCAACGGCCGTAGATATAATTATCGCTCGGGAGGTGCGTGTTTCGATCCCCAGTGCCGCCGTCATACAACGAGTACAAACTCTCCTTTGGCCTGGTGATCGTCTTATTCGGGGTGAAATGCTCGGAAAATGGGTGTTTGACCCCACCTTGAGTAAATGAAAATACTTTGTGCCATGACGCTCTTTGGCCGCAGATGCCCTTGCGCCATAAAACTTTACTGTCACCACCTTCATTGCCTGCAAAGCGCGCCGATGTCTATAGATTGTTAGTAACTGAATGCTTGTGTGTGGCTTAACAAGTCGTCTAAAATAAGAGAAGCGTGGTGAGCCCGAGACAGGGCGGCGTCGAAAGCCAAGTTAGTACGCATGTCCAAAGAGTAATTAAGGGAGGTTTAATTGAGAAGGGAAGTTTAATTAAAGCAAGAGTAATTAAGAGAAGTTTAATGCCCGCTGGTCACGGGGTATGCATCGCATTTGCTGTAGGTTCTCCATTGTGTGGTATACATCGAGCATACAGCGTGATAGAGTGCTGCTGATAAGTCCTGTGTGCACGTGCATTGCGTTACCTTCTTCGCTGATTAGGCCCAGGAAAGATAGATGACACTGTCGAAAACCGAAGTAATCAGACGCATGTGGATTTGTGTCAAGGCGTCATTTACGCACACCTGGTCGAACGTCGCCTTCGTTGGTGTGGACGCCAACAACGCAGTGACGTCCTCTGACGAAGACATCGTACGCGAAGTACGAGCAATACCCGGTTTCCAGGAATCTGATTGAGGAGGCCGAACTGTCCCGAGGTGCCGTAAATGCAATAAGTCATGAGTATTCGCCGCGATATCGATCTACAGGTGCAGGCACCGTCGCTCCGTTAATGTGGATCGGCAGCCGCCGGCGCTCGGGAAACATACGCAGCTGTGGTTCGCCTCCAAGTTTATGGAGGGCTTTTTCCAGAAGAAAAATTGGCTTCTATAACAGATGAGTAATATACTGCCTAAAATGCTCCGAGTTTGCTGGAAAAGACGTAGAACCGGCAAACATTACATAATAGAACCATGAAGCCGTTGCAAAACAGGGACCTGCACGTAACCGCATAAGCCATGTTTCGTGATTTGCTTCCGTGGTATTGCGTGCATTTGACTTCACAGGCCTTGACTTCAGGCACTCACAGACTTGATATATTTATTGGGTCATATTTTCATAATGGCAGTATTGTTTTTTGTTTGCTTTTAGCCGCTATGTGCGCCACACCTATATATATATATATATATATATATATATATATATATATATATATATATATATATATATATATATATATATATATATATATATATATATATATATATATATATATATATATATATATATATTAAGGAAGCCAACAGTCACCGAAATCAAGGTGAATTCTGCTGCTTTATAACTAATTGATTGGCACTAGATATTAAAAAAAGAAACAATCCCCTATGCACCTTGATTTCGGTGACTGTTGGCTTCCTTAATATGTTTGTCAAACGAGCCCCTCACTTCATTTGCCTTATCTGCATATATATATATATATATATATATATATGGTTTTATGGTTTACGGGGGTTTAACGTCCCAAAGCGACTCAGGCTATGAGGGACGCCGTAGTGAAGGGCTCCGGAAATTTTGACCAGCTCAGGTTCTTTACTGTGCACTGACATCGCACAGCACACGGGCCTCTAGAATTTCTCCTCCATCGAAGTTCGACCACCGCGGCCAGGATCGAACGCGGATATATATATATATATATATATATATATATATATATATATATATATATATATATATATATATATATATATATATATATATATATATATATATATATATATATATATATATATATATATATATATATATATATATATATATATATATATATATAACGGGGTTTCACACAAACCAGTTCAGTGTCACTCCCAGCGAGTACACTTTGCCTCGTAAAGTGTCACTGTGGCGACACGGTGCTATACTGCCATGAGAAGTGCCGTTCGCAATGTACTTTTTTTCCAGCGATGTGCTACGCATGCGATTTCCCTCCTCCATTTTTGCAAGGCGAAACTGCTGCGCCCTTATTCGACGGCAGGCGTTTCCTTGATCAAATATACATTAATTCCGGGACAATATATTACATGCTGTGCTAGCATCCTATAAGCCAACGTATTTTGCGCGCTGACCTGCCTGAAGAAAGGACGCACAGTCGGGTTCGCTAGCCTCCTTGAGTCGAGCTTTAAGCGAATTAAATACAGCGCTGACAGCGCAAAGCCCGGCAGGTGTGTCACAGACCATGACACACATCTACTCTGGCTGGAGGATGTCGGTGCTGCTCGCAACTATTTCCCCAAAGTAAGATCATCCGGCACTGTACAGGAATCTGCGCCGCACAGGAAAGCCGGCTGCTCACGTGTACACTGTAAGGAGCATGTTTCAGCCGAGTAGAGTGAGCTGGCCGAACTCGCCATGAGGCGAGCGCTTCTGCAGCCAATGTCAGGAATGTTAATCGTATGGCGCTGTGTGAGTTTCATTCTTTGAAAAAAAAGAAGAACGTTAAATTTTGCCATGTGACAATAGTATTACAGCTCGCGAAACCTAAGGAACTTCTACAATTATTTTTATCACGCTGAAATGCAAGCTACGAATTAGCCGTTGAAAAAGGACTGCGAATGACAGTGCACGAGTGTGGTTTGGCTTGCGCAAGCAGTTTCATGGAAATGGAAATTTTTTTAACACTGTAATTGCCGGACAGTGACTTCAACCTTATGCGACAAATAATTTTGGAAATATTTTTCATACAGGTACCCAAAATAAAACCTTTCATATTTTACTGCCCCGAAAGAAAGGAGTTGCCTCGCATTCATGCAACTGTCAAATATATATTACTCCTCGCCAAGTAAACACCGCCACGCGAATAGGGAAGCAGAATATTTTAGTGCGTTTTACATTCAGTGTACTATTATAATCCGCTCGACTAACGTGTCACAAATGTTGCTCAATAGGCTAAAAATTGCATGCATTAGGAAAATTTGACTATGTAATATTTGCGGTAGTATTTAAGCGCCGAGCGGCATTGTTTGAATCCTTAAGCGTGTCCATAGTTCTCTGACGCAAAATATGCTCACTGCTTCGGTGTGACGGATGCGAAGTTGACTAGAACTATTACAGTAAAAAAAACTGTATAAACGTCAAACATGTACCTTTCAAAACCGATTAATATAGCGAGCAGAAAATGCTCAAACAACGTGATCATCCATGTGGGGAGCACAAAATGGCCCGCTCAAAGTGGATTCTGCTTGACAGCAGCCTTCACGCCCACTCCTGTGTCAGTACCTGTCGGATCTAAAACATAACTGAAGGCAATATAACCCGCTGTTCAGCTGCATTCGGTTGTGTGAATGTTAGCGACCTGTTCGTTTTATTTTGCTATGACACGGCACCTGACATCAACGTCGTTGTGTTTGAGACACCGCGCGGTAAAAAGAACCTGAAGTGCCGAACACCAGCGGGGGATGTCACGACCCAGTATGAGATACTCGATCTTGAAAATTATTGCCTTCACTGCTGCGTAGGATGATAGCATGTTCACATTGCTTTCGCAAGAAGGAGAGAAGCAAATATGCGCGCACTAAACAAGTCAACGGAAATGTGGGCCGTACGCACACACGTCAATTCTGCTGGCTAGCAGACGATGCGAGCTGGCATTCACGCTGAGAAGGGTTCAAGGTTGCCACCCTGCTCGATCTCGCGGCCGACTGTTGGCAGCAAGGGTCTCGGCGAGGAGAATATGACTGCGCTGGAGACCTTGGAAAGCCTCTGATAGGGCATGCTTTGAAGAAGTATAGACGCGCATAATGCACTTTTAAAGGTATATTAACACGACTTTTGCGGACTTAGTATTTTTGTTGTATTAGGGGAAGTTCACTTACTACGAACTTCGGATACAAGACAGACGCCATTCGCGCGACCTTCATGTTCGTTACAAGGCTCGACTTATTGCTTTTAATTATATGCGCACAAAGCGGAGGAGGCAGGGGCAACACGTCTCACCTTGTTTCGTTGTTTCTTCTTTGTTTATTCCACCAGGAAACAAAACAACACCTGAGGGATGGGCAAACTAAACAGTAGCACGGCCGATTCCAATGTGCGAGGGCTGCTTAACTGCACGACCGCAGTCAGAAGTAACAAGCTAAAAACTTACTTTCACAGTCGATGGTCCCAAGACATGTTCGTGTTTGTGAACAGCATGACCATTGTTTCGGTTGGAGCTGACAGCAGTGCTTCGCGAAGCGCAGGCGCCGTTTTCTGCATGTGTCTAGTTCTCGTGCGCACGACCTGCCGCGTTCTCGGAAGCAGACGAAAATCACTGTGGCAAGAATCAGCAACGACCTTGCCTTCTGCAAACATTACCGTTCGCTGACCAACGATGCAGTTTGGGAAGTTTGAATGAATTCAGTGGTCGACGGCGGCCGCGGACGTGTTAATCAAGCTAATGTGGGCTGGAACTACAGGCTACCTCCAGGCATTTGCGTCTTTTACTTTTCTACTGGTTTCTGTTTCTAGTTTCGTGTATGAAGCCGGAATGTAGGAGGAGGAACAGTACGAAGTACTAAAAAGCACAACAGCCAAACGGGCTAGTTGGTGGTACATATTGAAAGGCAAAGAGCGCAAAGACATGCCGAAAGGTTGGCCACTTTTTCCATGTACTGTGTTGCTTTCTTCGAATAAACTTTCAGTCGTGAGTCGGCGCTCGTCCTGTGTTTCTTCTGCTCCCGTCTTCGTAGTTGCGCTGTTTGCCTTTCAATGCTATAAAGCACTGACATATAACCCCCCGCCCACCCGCCCCACTTCATGAGCATGCAAGCGCCTTCTTATCAATTTAGATTAGAATAGAGCGTTGTCAATAAATATTTACAAATTGTGTTTTGCAGATTACGTCGAATGTACATAAAGGTGTGTCCGTTAGAGAGCAACTGCATTTTTCATGCAGTGATTAACCCTTTACAGCTCTTTGCACACAATTGCGTGCATTGAGAACTTGCCACTCTTTCTCATAGTGCACTCAACCGAGCACAAATTTTATTTGTCTCACGCGAATTTAGCATTAATCATGTTGAAAATAGAGTGATTTTATGCCATGTAGCGAACGCAATAATTGAAATTTCTCAACAGACAGTGGGGAAGCATGTTCTCTGCTATTTTGTTGATGGCAGATATTGCTACCAGTATTAATGTCATTTTTTTTCTGTTAGCTTGTAGTGCCATACGTTTCTTCGAAAAGAAAAATAATGCCGTGATCGTCTGGATGGTAATTTCCCAAATCCTGGTAATTTAATATATTTTTCAACTATTTTGACAGTTTGTAAGAAATTCGGCACATGCGTGCAAAAATTAACCTGAAGGTCTTTTCAGTAGAAAAATTAACGAATTTGCTTTTCTGATTATGATGATGATGATTATGGATTTTTACGGCGCAAGGGCATCTATGGCCAAAGAGCGCCATGGCACAAGGTGGTTTCGTCTGCTCAAGGTGTGTCTGCTGAGCCTCGATGTGATATTTAGACAAGGAAATGTTTGTGCGGAATCAAAATGTCAATTGGTGCCTGGAAGGGTCAGTTAGCTTTCCTGATCCGCCTACTCCCGGTTAAGCCGCCGCGGTGGCTCATTGATTATGACGCTCGGCTGCTGACTCGAAAGATGCGGGTGCGATACCAGCCGCGGCAGTCGAATTTCGATGGATACAAAATTCCAGAGGCTCGTGTACTGTGCGATGTCAGTGGACGTTATAGAACCCCAGGTGGTCGAAATTTCCGCAGCCCTCTACTACGGCGTCCCTCATAACCTGAGTCGCTTTGGGACGTTAAACCTCCATAAACCATTCATCTACTCCCGGTTAAGGACGAGAAAACCAAAATTATGAACAACAAAGGAGCGCCAGACGGAAATGAGTGACACGTAACAAATATATTTATTTGTAACGAGAGTATTCGTAATGAATGACAAGAGATGTGCCAGTGGGATGTTAGAATGCAAGACATGAGAGGTACACATGTTCACAACAAACGCCAAGAAATTGTAAACAACACTTTCGTAGTGTCGAAGAAACATGATGATTATGATGATGAAGAAAGATATCGTCCACAAAAATAAAATGATTACGAGGTCCGTGTATTTTTATTTCCTTAATGGAAACATATCTACATGACGCACCGGAATAAGAAACTGCCCGTATTTAAGGTCCTACATAGCTTAAAAAACTTTTCGAGCCATTTTTTTCCGGATTTTGTTACTTTTTTTTTTGTAGCGTGCACAGCAGGGAAGACTTTCGGCGCATTTTCATGATCTTGAGCTTTAAGTCCTTTGCTTTTTATACTTCTGGCAATTAATTGGCTGATGTGAGGGCAGATTTATTTCACCATTTTTTTTTCAATTTGTAAGAAAGAAGCTGCTGCGTGGCATGAAAAAAATGCCGCTCGTAATCAAGGTGATATGTACTACACGCGAATGAAGGCTACATCATTCCGGAACGTGAACTTTATACAGGAACAGCACCTGGAAAATTGTGGTACTGATGAAGAACGCACAAAAAACAGAACACAGTCTGTGGAAAGAGCATGATTAGACATACTATTATATACTACTGCGCAGGGAACCGTACATCCTCACAAAATATGCAGACTTAAAGAATGTTTAATTTTGAGCGCAACACCAGCAGCCCTAATGAAACCATGGCATTGTTTTAACCCAACAGAAATAAGCAGACTACAGCGCAGAGGGTAGTGCGGTACCGAACCGGTCAACATGTTAAGCCGGAAGCAGTATTAAAACATATTTTAGCAAACAACTTTTTTTTGGAATGAGCTTTTACTTTAGCCACAGAGGAAACCTGTGGTGCTTTTTCATGCGTACGCGTAGCTTCTTTGCTGATTTCGTCCAGTTGCGCCAAATATAATTTCGTTTTAATTATACCTCAGTTAAATATTCGCGCCACCTTGTAAATTACGCAAAGCCGACCTAAACACACTGGGTAATTTAATTAGACCCTGTAAATAACCTATTAAGTAAGGAAAGAGGCACTTCGCTTTTTTTTTGGCCAGTTCTGAGAAAAACATCTTTCAAACTGCTCTCATTACTCGATGCATTACCGGCACATTTTACGCGCTCCAGCTGGTGAATAGATTAAGCTGATCAACAGTGTCAGGATGGAATGAAGGGCCAGAAAGCGCTCGGACTAAGAATCCTTCCGGGGAAGGTTTTCAACTTTGTTAATGAATAAACATTATTCTCTTTCTCTCTACCGGCGTACGAAGAATCACAACGTGGAATATTGTCATGAAAGTGATTATAGATTAGTGCGTGCTTGTATGAGTTTGAGCGACGCAGCATGAATTTAAAACGCCAAGAAATCAGCGGTATCGAAACACTATGCCTAGAGGCGCCATGAGAAATATTGGTACTTACGGGGCTATGTCGAAAAAAATCATTATGCAGTTCAAGATATACCAACGAAATATACTCTGAGTACAGAGAGGATTGACTTAATGTTTTGTTGCTAAAAAAGTTGTACCTTATGTTGACTTTTCTCATTGTCGATAAAATTAAGTGAAACAGATGAGGAAAAACTTTTTTAAAGTTGTTCACTTAACGCAGTAGATTAGCTTTAAAGCCAAATATTCAGCTCCATCTACATTATGGCGATATGACTGTGGACGGCTACGTGGTCCAGCTGATGGCCGTATAAGGTGAAAATATTGTCGCTTTGTAACTACACCATATTTACAATCGGTACATTAGATATTATACACATTTCTCACAATATTGAGACACGCATTTGACTGACACCTGCGCACTCAGGATGACACTGAAATTTTCATTGTCGTTTGGAGCAGAATATCAGGCCTGATCAGCAGAAAACATCAGTCACTGCACTGATTGCGATGCGAAACGAGATATGTATGCTCCTGAGGTGCTACTTTGTGAACGCGAATCAAGGCACCAATTATTGTGCATCTCTAACCTTCAGTTTATCGAATGGAGCCAAAGAGGTAGTGAGTTCAAAATGATGCATGTTTAGATTCAGTACTGAACTTTTCTTTTGGCTTACGCTCCTCATAAGAGAGGAGGGGAGGGCGGGTGGGATTTTTGGTTAAAATTTCCGGGGTGCTTACACTGAAGTCAGTTTGATAACTAGTAAAGCAACCTCGATAATCGATTATTAGTTATCGGTTACTTATCAGTACACTGAATTACAAGGCAAACTAGTACATTTTATCAGGCGCGACAATGTTCACATCTCTCAGTAGAGAAACGATCGGGCAGTGTCTGAGTTTCGCACTCGAAAATTTCCCATTCACATAAGACTGAAATGGTTCCATTAACTGGACTGGAACAATCTTTATTTACACATCTGAGCAGCACGCGGGTCATTGCGTAAGGTTTGAGCCTCCAAGTGAAATAACGGTGCCCGAGGGAGAGCTGCCAGAAGCGCGAATCAGTTATGGCCCGTTTATTTCGCTAGCGCACTTGACACACTGCCGCACAACGATTCCAGTAGCGCTGCGATAGCACCCTTCATAACCATTGCACGTGCACTGCATCTGAAACAAGTTTTAATTGAGCACATAAATGCACCATAAAAAGGCACAGACACTTTGTGGTTGTGGTCGCGAACGTCTCCTGTGGTAGACTTGCCGCTCGCAGATGAAAATGTCCGAGGCGCTGCCAGACTCGGACGGGTCCCTACACGAAGGACGGATTTTGGCCATTAGTCTTCCAATCATGTAGGACTTACAGCGAAAGTACTTTCCTTTGGTAGCGAAGCGTTAAGTATTATGCAGACACCCGAGACTGTAACTGTTGGGCATGCCATGGACAGCCATTAACACATACCAGTGAAGAAAGTGCTATTTCCCAGGTAGAAATATTTGCGGTTTCAACAGCGTCTGTTCGATAATCGATGATTTCTTAGATAATTATGCTAATAAGATTATTGCGGTTTTATATTAAAGTTCTCAATGAGATTGTTAAGCGCCTGGGTATGTAAGCTCTGATGAGGGGAAAAGCAAAGTGAGTTGCTTTTCAGTTGTTGCGTTATCAATCCACAATCACTTCCTTGTTTTTACTTAGCTGAACTGAAGTTGGAATAAACATTCAAACATTGAAAGGTTCATGAAATGATAGATCCTCACTCCTGTTCACGTCACCTTGTATCACCTCATTCAGCCCGCTATCAGAACAAATTGCTAAAGCAAGCAAGGCTCCGGTGCCACGGAACAACGTTTTGTCATAAGACAGTGTACCTTCTCCTCGGTTCTGTTTGAAATGATGATTCATGTCTTGGCAACAAAATTCTCGTTCAAACTTCCGTCATTGTTACTATTTTACGCCGAAACTTTCGCGCACAGGAACTCTTCATAGCTCAAGCAACCAACCGTCTTTGGCACTTGCACCGGCATGCATCCGGAAGCACCTGAGATTGCCCACTGAGGACAGGACTGGCCCACTACTTCACATGTCTTGACGCTACAGTTCAGACTGAGTGCAGGACAAGTTAGATAAACACGTGACTTGTATTTGGCTCTGTTCTCAATACTGTTATCAAGTAGCCTTTTCGCCATTAAAAGCACCGGCGAAGGTTGAAACGGGCGCTCACTGGAACTCTGCTGCACTTTAGGAAGGTCCCTGTCCAAGTACGCAGCAGGGTAAATGGCAGCGTCTCGGGCCCAAGCTCGGGCCCAAGCTTTTCCTCGTCAATTTTACTTCATATACTCTGCGCGGCGTGCCTGGTGGCGTGGCCGTTCATGGATGAGCGGCACATCGTCACCGAGGTGTGCCTCACTTCCAGCTGCGTGTGGCAGGCGCCCGTGTCGTGGTTGTCTAGGATGGAGCGCGCCTCGTGGCCGTCCGACGAGCACATGGAGCAGCAGTCCCTGGTGAACTCCACCCTGTGGACGGGCGTGTTGGGCACCCACGAGTTGACCGTCTGCTTCGAGGGCTTCCTCGTGAGCGTGCACTGGGCACGACGCGCGCTCTGGCCCCAGAGGCACGACTGGCGGCAGCAGGCCTTGCGGAAGCTGGACGTGAAGCTGCCGTACACGAGCGGGTTCACGCACGAGTTGGACACGGCGAACATGAAGAGCGACGACTGCAGGTAGCCGTCCACGTTGCTGGCGCTCTCCGGGTCGATCTGGTACCACAGCACCATGACCACGTACGGCGTCCAGCACAGGAAGAACGCGAGCACGATGATGATGGTCAGCCGCAGCGTCCGGTTCCGAGCGCGAGTGATGTGACGGACGTCGGAGCGACGCAAGCGCAGGCGGCCTGCTTGTTGCTGCTCCGGCAACACCAGCTGGTCCGCTGCATGCGAGGGAAGCATTTTTTTTTTCAAGTTTAAGCTCGGTGTATTCAGTTTAGGCCATGCAGGTGGTGTGCCAACACGTATTCCTCCGTATTGGAAAAACAGAAAAGATGCATCAGGCAGCATGCATCCTTTATAGTACCCGTTATTCTAGTGTATATACCCAGTCTGATAACACAATAGGATAATCGGTTTCTACATAAACTACGTTTTCTGAGGAAGGAGAGACACAAGAATTAAGGACGGAAGGGGGTGGTTGGTAGGACAGGGTTAATAAATTCTCTATTTTAGCGAATCATACATCGTGCCACGGTTTACAGGGGGTGGTCCTTCCGAACATTCTTTAAGTTCTCAACAGTGAGAATAGGAGGACTGCTTCAAGTAGGCCAGCATTCACAAGTCCTCGTGTAAATCTGCGCATATGATATCGAAAGCAACTGCGAGTATTCATGTAAACAACGTCTGGCAATTTTGCGCCATGAACGCCTAAGCCTGCGACGAAATGGACCAAAGAAAAAAAGACTCAGAACCGGGCCTACAATTGGCCCTGAAGTCTGCAACCAAATATATATTTTCTGTCTCTATACATACACAAGGCAAGGCTTGAGAGTGGTTATGAATGCGCACAAAGTTGTTCCGTGGAGGCTTAATTGTCTGTCAAGGTCTCCTGCAAGCTTTACCCTTGGGCGTGTGATCTTATAGGATACAAGTGCTTAGGTTCGAAGGAGCGAAAATAATTGCTTTTAGCTCGAGCTTCTTTCCTTTGCCGGCTCGCAGGTAGCCTGCTTAGCTCGCTTTCCGTTCAACAGATTGCCGTTGTCGTTCCACACGTGGAGTTGGTGATGCGCACTTGTTTTTTCTGCTCTTCCGTCTCATTCTTTATAACACCTTAGGCGACGCGAAGGGAGCTGAAAGCTGTCAGAAGCAATTTATTTTTAACCTTTTCTTCCGGCCTGGTCAACTTCAATCTTCGTACACTGCTTTAGTAAACAACGAAATTATATAAATGCACTTCACAAATTAGGCGCATTTCCTCCACGTGCTTCACATTATTGAAACTGGGATCTCCGCATAATGGCAAAATTAAATCCCCGTTCGTCCTGAAAACATTAGGCGAATCTTTTCATCTGGCTACATTGCCAGCCTGTTGGTTTGAGAGGTGTTTAAGGTGCACGTAAAAGTTTTTCAGAAAGCAGCAGCAGCTTATGCTGCATGATCAGGCGCTGTTCCTTAGGTGCAATTAATACGAGGGGAGCAAGGTTTAGCAGCATTTAAATCAGTAATGCAATTATTTCCATTCTCTGACGCTCGAAATCGTTTTAAGTCACGCTAAAAACACCTTAACTCACGCGAAGTCAGTGTGAACCAAGATAGGGATGGGTAAAGGCCCGGAAAGGAATAAGAGCGTGTACTAAGTTCCTTGTGTTTTCAGCACACTGAAGGCATACAGACCAACACCGTGTTTGCAAACAAAACGGTGGGGGTTCTGAGCAGGGCACACATTTGTCGTGGCGTTTTTACAAAGATTGCTTCGAAATGAGATAGAATACTTTGTCGCATATTTCTTCAAAGCACTCGCCAGCTGTTAAGAAACAGCCTCCTCCAGTAGTGCTATGGGAAACGAGAAAAATATTTCTGAAAGTTTTGCTTACATGTATTTCTACGGGCAGCGTTACCGTTCCGTACCCCCAGCCAGTAGTCATTCCCATGTTCAGGTGTTTAAAGAATTGATCGCCGTCGAAATGAGGTTTCATACTTTCAGAAAATGTTCTAGGATGAACTTCGCAGCACGTAACAAAAGGACATCATAGGTGCTCTATGAACTTAGAAAACTGCTTTGAAAACTTTTGATTCCATGTATTCCTACGGGCGCTAAGCCTACTTTTCACACCTAAGTTTTTCCCCAGTCGTTCCAGCCGGCGACAGCAACACCACCACATCTTGCTTACGTCACAGGTTGGTGTTAGTCTACACGTGCCCAAGGGGCCTTACCGTGGGACTCCTTGGACTGCTTGTGTATCTCCCAGAGGATACGGCAGTAGCAGACCACGATGGCCACCAGGGGGACCCCGTAAAGAGCGAGCAGGCAGAAGAGGTTGTAGGCCTTCTCCTGCCACGGCACCGCGAAGAAGGCGAAGGTCACACACTGGCGGAAGCCGGGCATCATAGGGTGCTCCATGACGCGGAAGATCACCGCCTGCGCACGATGAGAGAGACAATTTTGCGAGGCGGGTCAGATATAGAAGTGCGGTGTTTAAGATATCAAGGATAATGAGAAGGAGAAAAATGCGGATATTTAATAATCTTGAATAAAGATTCCATGACATGTTTCAACGGACCTCTAGACCTCTTCTGGCTGGAAAAGTTACTCCGTAGCGTTTATAGCATTTGCTGTTTTAGAATGCCCTATAGCTTTCGTTTTGTGCCGGTATACTTGTGCAGCACACTTTTATAGACTTTTATTTTGGGAGATTGACTCCAATACATCAAAGGACACTTACTATGCCTCTTCGTTGGAGTTGGTCTACTGTAGAACGATATTCAGTGAGCCCAAGAAAGTTTTTTGGTTTATGGGTGATCTAGTTAAGATAGCTTAAAGATGAAGTCACCTGTAGAGTATTGTTATGCTTGGGCGCAATAAATTGCGCTTAAAATTGATCAGTCTTGTTAAAAAAACATGTCCAGTACAAGTCAATAAAAACATTACGCTTTTGTCACGCGCGTCATCACGGGACTTCCGATGATAATTCCAATTTCCTTACTTCAGAAACAGACCGAAATGAATACTTTGCAGGAAATGGCAGAGAACACCAGCCCGATAAGAAAAGTCGAGGATCACCAAAGATATATTTGCCTGTTCCGCTATGTGAGCGGTACCACAGCAGCACTCCAAAATGCCGCCGGAAGAACGCGAGCCAACTTTCGAAACCTACATTTCGATCGCAATCAAGGTGCCCTGCTCGTGAAGGAAACTGAGCCATTGACGGCAAAACACGTCCATGCCGTGCGAAAGAGGCTTGAAAGAGCACACTAGGGGTTACATTCTATAAGCTGTCCTTTTTCTGTTGTTAATTACTCGTCCCTCTGGTCCCATCTAAGTGGTCACTGGCTGTCAGTGGCTGTCAAGCGTCTATATGACAGGCGAACTGGCCATTGAGTGGTTGGCGACGGAACCTCACCATAGGCTACATATCGCAGCCAATGGGAGCCATTGGTCAGGTCCGGTCTCCTGCTGTTGACAAAGCGGTGCCATGCACCTCACTATTGGCTATACGCGTATATTGCATCCCATTTCAGCCAATGGTGAGGTCCGGTCGCCAACCACCAAATGGCTGGGTCGCTTTCCGCTGACGCTTGAAAACCGAGGGTACATCTGAGTGACCTCTTGCGGAGGACGAAATAGACGCAAAATGACAACGGAAAATGGACAGCTCAAAGAATACGGCCCCTGACCGATTTGACAAAGGGCATGCTGATACATGCCGGCGCTTCAACTCGAGCCGATGGACCGACTACAGCTTTTTTTTTTATTGTCCCCAGCATATTGTCTAAGGAGAATGTCGTTATGTGCGCGTAAAAACGAAACTACAGCGACAGTGAAATTACGTGTGGCATCAGGGACACCGCACTGGTTTTGCTTTTGTGAGAGATCCGTAATCTATGGGAGTGGTGTAATTTCATGCGGGCAAGACAAATGCCAGTGTTCAGCCGAAGGCAGTCCAAAACACCACCTTACTTCTTCCGCAAGACATCTGCAACCTTAATCGGCTTAACGCCCATCAAATCACTGTCAAATGAATAGCAGACCGAGAAAACACTTTTGGCAATGAGCCCGCTGAAGCGCTTGCAAGAATTCGCCCGACGCTGGCAGGAGCATAGAAGAGCCGAGTACCCTTTCCGACCCAGAACTTGTTCGCGGGTTACTTGGTGCACCCTGACAGACAAATGAAGTGTGAGAAACGTAGAAGGGCAAAGCAAGCAGACATGCATGACGAGCAAGCACATGTGCATCTGGTCCTCGTGTGTGTTCGCTTTATACGCTTTCGTATATTTACCGCAGTTAATTTGTCTGTACAACAAAGGAGGACGACTACGATAACTAGATCGTAAACACCGATGTCACCCACACACAAAAGCACTTAGTCCACCGGCCTTTGATGAGGAAGCCTGTTTCCGCCGAGCGTTTCCTCATCAGGGAAGTGCCATGCGAGGCCTGGAGGACATTTTGATATCCCTTTTTATATTTTTTTGCGCGAAAGCACTGCTTCGTGGGTTCAAGCCCAACCAAGAATCCTGTGGCTTGCATGATCTTGAAGGTGCAGAAAAACAATGAATATTGTCGCGACTGGGTTCCAAACTCCTGGCGGCCACTGTAGTGGTGTAGTGGCTTCGCCGGCCACTACACAAGAGCACTATGCTATCGGCGCAGCCGATCATGTCTCGTTAAAGTGCGACACACTCTCGCACTGTGCATCGTGGTGATTCATGTTGACGATGTTGAAAAAAAATAACGTAGAAAGGATGCATAGAGACGTACACACCACGTGCGCTGGCTTTCAGATCAAGTCCCTGCAGCTGAAACAACCGAACCGAATACTGAAGCAACCGAAAATTGAAGCCGGTTTAATGTGTACCAAGCATTTGCAGGGTGCGGCATGCTTTATAATTTGGCCTCTTCTGGGGATAGGGGTGACTTCCGGTGTTTGGAACATTCCGAGAGACTGGAAAATTTGAAGATATTTCCGGAGTGGTGCTCCTGGAAGATAAAAAAAAAGCGGCCCTCTTAAGCTGCTACCAGTTGCCTGATTCACTCAGTGGTTGACTGGCGCCTTCTACACCAACCACAGTGCGTTTGCGTCTTCAGCGACATTGGTATATCTTTAATGGTAGTAAGAAATTACGAGACATGCATGTCAGAGCCTGTGCGTCAGCTTAAAATTATATTGCATTTGTTTTGCTGAATGCCGTTTTATGCGAATAAGCTTGATTATAATCGGCCATTCTGTTAAGGACAAATCCGCTAACACGTCTCACATTTTCCACCACTGACGTCCCTTTCCACGCGGCGGATAATTTCATGGCAAAACCGGTGTCATACAACAATGTGACATCAATTAGAGACGAGACTTGTCACTGGGGAAACACACAGACACACGAAGGGTTTTGAGGCGGGCCAGTTGGTGGATTTCGTTCATGATTGAACTGCGCGAAAAATAATTGTGGCCTTCTTAATCGCAAAAAATACGAACAATTGCGTGTGCACTCCATCCATTCTGCTTTCAAATGAAGAAATCTCGTTTTTAGAAGGTAAAACTTTAGACTGTCCTTTGTAACGCTGCACCTTTACTCTTGTTACTTGTTGTTTCCTTCCTTTTTACGTTTTAGCCCGGTTTTAGCTTTTTATTAATCATCGCGTCACTTTTATCTTTGTTTTTTGTTGTTTCCATTTTCACTCTCGGTTTTAACCTCGTTGGTATTCTGGATTTGTATCATTCATATGGTTTTGCTTTTATGCCCTTTCGATTATTTTTTAGTGTTTGCACCTTCATCGTTTACTGTTGTTACTGTTGGTCCCATGTCACATCGCTTTTTGCTTACTAAGTTTTTTCCTTTGCTCGTATTATATGGTTCGGCCGTGTGTCATTTAGTTTCAATGTCAGGCCGTGTGTCATTTAGTTTCAATGTCAGGTGTTCACTTGCCTCCTCCTCTCTCCTTTTATCTAGGTAACAAGTGTGTTTAGGCATGCATGCACACGCTTACAATTTGTTTTTTTTTTTAGATTGGTTCCCTAGTTCGGTTCTACCCAATTGTTAATCTGCTGTGTTGGTTCCTGGCTGTTTCATGTGGTGATTAGGTGTGCATAAAAGGAATGCTCGAGGCGTTTTTCGAATTGTTAAACTTATCTGCTGTGTTGGTTCCTGGTTGTGTCATGTGGTGATTAGGTGTGCATAAAAGGAATGCTCGAGGCGTTTTTTGAATTAAAAGTTGGAAGTGTCTGCGCTGTGTGTGTGTACGTGTTTCTTCTTGGTCCCCGTTTCTTTCGCGCAGTTCAATCATGAACACACACACACACACACACACACACACACACACACACACACACACACACACACACACACACACACACACACACACACACACACACACACACACACACACACACACACACACACACACACACACACACACACACACACACACACACACACACACACACACACACACACACACACACACACACACACACACACACACACACACACACACACACACACACACACACACACACACACACACACACACACACACACACACACACACACACACACACACACACACACACACACACACCGAAGCGTGGCCTTGTGGTAGAGCATCCGGTTCGCATTCGGGAGGTGCTGGGCTCGATCCCCAGACCCAACCGTTTGCTTTGACGGATCAGAGATAAGTTCCGGCGTCAAGCAACCCTAAATCCGCCTGGTACGGTAGAAGCCCAACTTGTGGCTATTTTTTTCTTACAAATTCGGACAGCCGGAACAGCCGGACTTGCCCAGGACCGCAGTGAACCTCTGAACTGCTTCTGACGAAGGATCGCTTAGTGTTGAACTTGACGCTGGTTAGATCGTACGAGCTTTGAGTCGACCTTTTCGCAAGGGAGTGAAACACGAACCACTATTTCAGGCTGAGTGTTTGAAACTGGTTTGGCCTCCTCCCAGCACACACCCCTTAAAAAGCCGGGCGCCGGGCCGGAGGTGGCTTGTGCCCATTTTTACCGGTGGGTGTCCGGCAGTGGGTTTCGAACACCCCCCCCTCTCTCTCTCTCTCTCTCTCTCTCTCTCTCTCTATATATATATATATATATATATATATATATATATATATATATATATATATATATATATATATATATATATATATATATATATATATATATGCATGCAGACAAGGTAAAGGAAATGAGGGGCTCGTTTGACAAGCACATGAAGGAAGCCAACAGTCACCGAAACGAAGGTGCATAGAGGAACGTTTCTATTTTTTTTTAATTTGTAGTGCTGACCAGTGGAAGAGATAATACTTCGATTAATCTGTCGCTTAAAGATAATTACTTCCAAAGCAGCAGAAAAAATAACCATGCCGCCGGTGGGATCCGAACCCACGACCTCCGAATATCGCTTCCGGTGCTCTACCAGCTGAGCTACTGCGACGGCTGTCCAATCTGCTGCTCTAGCGGGTATTTATGTTTATTGCGTATTGCCCCTACAAGCGAACCTGCGCCACCCTCGTCCATTGCGATGGACGTAGCACGTCCTGTATATATATATATATATATATATATATATATATATATATATATATATATATATATATATATATATATATATATATATATATATATATATATATATATATATATATATATATATATATATTTCTTCATTGTGAAAATAATCTTGAAGATTAAGAAATTGCCTAGCATTCTTCATGCGCAAGTTTTAAACAGTAATATTTATAAAGAAAGAAAAAAATGCTCCATTAAGCTTGCACTGAGGAGGCCATTAAAAATCTGTCTGGCATATCTGAGTCAAGAAAATACGTTTCAAGTGGCAATTTTTGTTTATTGCTTCTGAGTGCATATTTTTGTCGAAGCTTTTCGTGTATCTGACTGAAGAAACTTGCATTCACCAAGTGACAAATTTGAGCAGACAATCCTGAATCATTGGTGAGTAACGAGCTGACGACTTGGTAGAAGATGAAAAGCTCAGAACTGCATTCACCTGGCAACCGTACACGCGAAAGAAAAGTAGCAGCGTGGTCTTCAAGCCCTATCGTGCACCTCTAACGTCGTTTTCATGCTATCATGCAGAAAAGAAAGGTTTCAGATGTTTACATAATTTTCTTTCATCCTGCCGCCATCTTCTTTCTTTCTATTTCGGCTTCGGTGTTCCGGAAGCCATGACGAAGTCACCTTTGTTTACGACAACGTCGCTTTTCGCCATTCAATGCCTCCGTCTCCTGCCAGCAGAGACGTGGCAGCACTAAAGTACTACGCTGTGTTACGTAAGAAGGGATGTTTTGACGCTGCAGTTCCTGTCGCGAATAAGCACTTCAGCAGAAAATGATTGAGCGATCGCAATAAAGTGCTTTTCCTTTACAATATGCGGATGTACGAC
Organism: Amblyomma americanum; assembly: GCF_052857255.1. Taxonomy (NCBI): domain Eukaryota; kingdom Metazoa; phylum Arthropoda; class Arachnida; order Ixodida; family Ixodidae; genus Amblyomma; species Amblyomma americanum. The sequence goes on from NC_135499.1 coordinate 203,566,686, forward strand.
GCCGAAAGCGGAATGCACGGCTTGTTTGATATGCTAAAACATGCTAATTTAGACAGTCGTTTCATCCCAGCCCTGTCTAGCAGAGCGCACATAGCGCATACAAGCTTGAATGTAATCATGGAGTGCCAACTAACCCAGCAATTCGTTTTGAGCGAGCGAAGAAAGCCACGTGTTTTCGTTATTCGAAGCGTTCTTACTCAAGACGGAACCGAGCTGCCGCACTTCCCTTTCCGTAATCCTGTTTGCACCGGAGCGAATACGACATTAATGAGGCTCACAAATGCGAAGTATCGTTCACCATTATGCTAAAATTGAATTACCGAGAAAAAGAAAAAAAAACAGTGCAGGTATAGTAGCTGTGGCCGAAAGTTGCAAAATAAGGATACTCCTATTGCTTCGGAGCGTGCTTGTTATCCCCAAGGAATTGCTGGGATAGGCAGAAGGCAGTGCTTACTTATATGAGCAAGTTAAGCGATCAATAGCGGCTTATAAACGAAGTAATGCAGTATTATCGATGTGTACGGTAGTGCGGGCAAACACAAAAAGCAATGATAAGTGGTTATAAACATGGGATCCAATTATACACGGCGGAAGTTGACTGGAAAGGGGCGTATGGGTCTAATGTTCAACCCATGATGCACGAATTGAACGGGAAATGTTGTACCGCTGTAGTCATGAAAGAAAATGAAAACACGGAATCCCAACAAAAGCCGACAGAACAATTCCCGTTTTGTAATGAGCAGATTTCGATATCATTAATCACATAGTAAGTGATGTTTACCTCTTACGCTTTAACAGAGTGGCAAGATTGTTCGCTCCTCAGATGTTCAATGTTGATTGCATCCTAAACTACGGTTGAAAAAGAGCCGAGACTTCTAAATCTATCGATACACCTTGATTATGCAAGAAATCAGAAAAAAAGCGCTTCATCATCAGCCTGACTGCGCCCACTGCAGGACAAAGGCCTATCCCATGTCACTCCAATTAAGCCTTTCTTGTGTCAACTGCGGCCACCCTGTGCCTGCAAACTTCCTAATCTCATCCGCCCATCTAACTTTCTGCCGCCCCCTTCTACGCTGCCCTTCCCTTGGAATCAATACTAATACCCTTAAGGATCAGCTGTTATCTTGACTTCGCATTACATGCCCTGCCCAAACTCATTTCTTCCTCTTGATTTCTACTAGGATGCCATTTACCCATGTTTTACCCATGATCCACTCAGCCCTCTTTTTGAGCAAGCACATAATGTTGCACAGAAAGGAATATTGTCACGTAGTGGTGACGGCAGTCGAAGCAGCGATGAAGGCGGACAAAAGGGTCTTTTAAAAAAAAACTGTTTATTGGGCTGACTTGCACCCAAAATGGACTGCATCACTCGGCGGCGGCGAAGCGACAAGCGTGCTCGGCGGTCGTCGAACAGAATGCCCGCCGCTGTCGGCCGTGCTCAATTTAAAGCTAATAGCGAACTTTCGAGATAAAGCGTGCAAAGTTACTAGAACATTCCGGAACAACGTAGAATCAGCTCTGCCTGGCTGCGATCTATGGAGATAACTCTAGTCGCGTCTTGCGTCGCAAACAAAGCGATAAAGTGGTGCGGCGGCATATTTGAAAAACGAACAAACACTGCAATTATTCGCGGCAATATTGTCACAGGCCAGACGGAGAACAGTCGTAGACGTAGAGGGGGACCGCAGAACGGCCGAGGTTTTTAATCGCCCAGAACAGAGCCAGCTCGAGCGCGCCTCACGCGAACGCGACCACTTCGTCCTCGTCACGGCTTAGCGCGCAGGTAGCTCGAGCCAGGTCCGTGGCATTAGTCCCCCGAAAAAGAAGAGCATCGTCCCGATGCGAGGGTATGTACAAAGCAGAAAACGAACAGGAAAAGCAGGAAGACAATGTTTAAAAAAGAAACGAACAAAAAGAAACAAATTAAAACGCAGAACCCGAACACAGTTTAAAGTTGAGCGTCATCGCTCTCACGTGAGAAGTATGGCTTAAGTCGCATTACATGCACAATGTCAGTCCGTGGTTGCCGACAACCGGTAGCCACAGTTCCACGTGGAACAACCTCATAATCCACGTTTCCAACACGACGGAGCACCTCATAAGGTCCGAAATATTATTGCAGCAGTTTTTCGGACAATCCCTTTTGGCGGACAGGGGTCCACACCCACACACGGTCACCGATGTTGTAGGTAACCTCCCTGTGGCGCCGGTTGTAACGTCTGGAGTCCGTGTCTTGTTGAGCTGTGATGTGCAAATGAGCAAGCTGGCGAGCTTGCTCGGCTTGTTCGACAAAGGAGCCCGCATCTGGTGTCAAGTCATCATCCACGCACGGGAGCATGGCGTCCAGCATCATCCGCACTTCTCTGCCGTAGACTAGACGGAATGGTGTAAAGCGGGTTGTTTCTTAAGTCGCAGTGTTGTACGCGAATGTGATGTAGGGGAGTATTTGGTCCCAGGTTCTGTGCTCCACATCCACGTACATGGAAATCATGTCGGCCAGTGTTTTATTCAGGCGTTCTGTGAGCCCATTTGTTTGGGGATGGTATGCTGTCGTTGTTCGATGGCTGGTGTGACTCAGCTCAAAGATGTCGTGGACAAGCTGAGCTGTAAATGCCTTCCCTCGGTCTGTGATGACGACGGACGGAGCGCCGTGTCGAAGCACTATTGCACGCATAAAGTGCGCAACTTCGAACGATGTGCCTTGAGGGAGAGCCTGCGTTTCGGCGTAACGCGTCAGGTAATCGGTTGCAACAGCTATTCATCTGTTTCCTCCCGACGACAAGGGAAATGGTCCGAGGAGGTCCATGACGACTTGTTCAAAGGGTATGTTAGGAGGCATGATAGGTTGCAACATGCCAGGAGGTTTCAGAGGCGGCGTCTTCCTACGCTGGCACTCACGGCAGGTCCGAATATATCGCTTCACACATGAGGCAAGGTTGGGCCAATAGTAGTTCTGCCGCACTCTGGCAAGTGTGCGCGTGAATCCAAGGTGCCAAGAGGTCGGCTCGTCGTGGCAGGCGAGGAGGATCTCGTGGCGGAGGGCGGCTGGTATAACCAGAAGGTAACTCTTACCACTGGAGGCGGAGTTTTTCTTATACAACACTCCGCCTCGAAGACATAGGGATGGCAGCCTACGAGCCAGGTGGGAGGGTATCGAGGGATGGTGACCTTCTAGATGCTCCATGAGCAGCTTCAACTCGTCGTCCGCACGTTGTTGTGCGATGATGTCGGACGACGTGACTGCACCAAGGAATGCTTCGTTTTCTGCGTTACCTTCGTAAGGTTGCACGGGTGAACGCGACAAGCTGTCAGCGTCGGTGTGCTTGCGACCAGACTTGTAGATGATCGTGAAGTCAAATTCCTGTAAGCGTAATGCCCAACGTGCTAGGCGGCCACATGGGTCCTTCAAGTTTGTCAGCCAGCACAATGAGTGGTGGTCAGTAATAACCTTGAACTGCCTGCCATACAGATAGGGGCGGAACTTTGTGATGGCCCATACTACGGCCAAACATTCCTTCTCAGTTGTAGAGTAGTTACACTCTGCACGGGAAAGTGCACGGCTAGCATAAGCGATTACTTTTTCGACACCGTTCGGACGCTGGACGAGAACCGTTCCAAGACCGACGTTGCTGGCGTCCGTGTGAATTTCAGTGGCGGCATCATCGTCAAAATGGGCTAGTACTGGTGGTGATTGTAGCCGACGTCGTAGATCGTCAAAAGCAGTTTGCTGCTCGGCACCCCACAAAAATGGCTCCTCATCTCGTGTCAAGCGCGTCAGAGGACTGGCCAGCTTAGCAAAGTTTTTTATGAAACGTCGGTAGTACGAACAAAGGCCTAGAAATCGTCGGACGGCTTTTTTATCAGTGGGAGCCGGGAAGTCCGCGACGGCAGAAATTTTGTCAGGGTCTGGCCGGATGCCCTCAGAGCTGACTACATGCCTGAGAAACTTCAATTCAGTAAATCCAAAATGGCATTTTTGCGGCTTTAGAGTAAGATGAGCTGATCGGACGGCTTCTAACACCACTCTGAGCCGCTGCAAATGTTCCGAAAACGTTGTTGAAAAAATGATTACATCATCCAGGTATACTAGACATGTTTGCCATTTAAGGCCGGTGAGCACGGTATCCATCATTCGCTGGAACGTTGCTGGAGCACAGCAGAGTCCGAAGGGGAGCACACGAAATTCATAGAGGCCGTCCGGGGTGAAAAAGGCGGTTTTCTCCCGGTCCCTCTCATCAACTTCTATTTGCACATATCCGCTGCGCAGATCTACCGAAGAAAAGTATTTTGCTTGGCGCAGTCTGTCGAGGGAATCATCTATACGAGGTAGCGGATAGACATCTTTTTTTGTTATGCTGTTAAGTTTTCTGTAATCCACACAGAAGCGCAGCGTGCCATCCTTCTTTTTTACGAGAACGACAGGAGACGACCAGGGACTATTCGATGGCTGGATTATGCCGTCATTGAGCATCTCCTTCACTTGCGTTTGGATGGCCTCCCGCTCTCGGGGAGATACGCGATAAGGCTGTTGATGTATTGAGCGCGCGCCATCGTGCGTGACTATCCGATGCTTAGTGATGGGCGTCTGACGTACCTTAGACGACGAGGTAAAGCAGTCCTTAAACTGCAGCAACAATTCTTGCAATTGCTGCCTTTCTGCGGGCGGGAGGCCCTCGTTTATGTGAACGGCGCGTACTGCCTCTTCGTCAACTTCACCAGGCGTGTCTTCTAGGCATGCGAAACACTCAGCCACCTCTTGGACGAGGTCGACGTGGGCGATGGCTGTGCCACCAAATAAATGGCGGTGTTCATTACTGAAATTGGTCACGAGGACTTCAGTGCGACCGTCAGATAGAAAGGCGAGCCCTCTTGCTACGCAAACACCCATGGTGAGCAAAAGAGAGACATTTGGCTCAACAACACGTTGTCCACAATGTGGCGCGTCGCAAGTGACCCTAGCCAGAATACTCGCCCGTGGAGGCACAGTTACGGCATCGTCGGATATACGCAGTGCGGCTCTGCAATTCTCGGGGGCGGGTTTGGTGGCAGCGAGTTCAGTTGAAAATGTAACCAATCGATTTCGAAGGTCTATAGTCGCACCATTTTCTCGAAGAAAGTCGAGACCGAGAATGACGTCTCGTGAGCATTCAGGCAAAATGAGGAACGTTGCCACGAACGTGCATCCGCGCACCGTAATTCTTGCTGTACACATTCCGAGCGGCGTAACCACGTGGCCACCAGCCGTACGTATCTGTGACCCTGCCCACGACATCATAACTTTCTTCAGCACCTTAGCCATCCTACCGCTCATTATCGAGTAGTCCGCACCCGTATCCACTAGTGCGCTAACCTCCTTAGAGTCAATCAGCACGGGTATGTCAAGGGAGACCTTGGTCTTACCAGACCCAGTCGTCGGCGCCGTCTTCGTCGTCGTCGTCGTCGTCATCGGTATCGTGGTCGTCGATTCGGGAAGGGTCAGTCGGCGCGTCGGTGGAAGCTTTTCGGCAATACGGCGTTCGGCGGCCTCGCCTCCAAAGGTCGCCTGTTCTAGTTTTCCCGGTGCGGGCTCGAGGACCTACGCTGTGCACCAGGTGCATAACCGGACTGATGAGGCGACGGATGGCGAGGTGAGGGCGATCGGGACGTTCGGCGCGGAGGAGGTGGTGAACCACGCCGGCGGGTGACGTATTCGTCAAACTCCTGAGGCTGTTCGGCATGCCGCGGACGGGGACTACCTGCAGACAAGCCTCGCAATCCCAGAGGCCGATATGGACACCGCCGGAAGATGTGACCGGCCTCGCCACAATGGTAACACAGGGGACGTCGGTCTGGCGCACGCCAAATATCGTCTTCCTCGGCGCCTGTCCTCGAGCTTGCCAGTAGGGAACCGGCTGCTCGGCGTGTACTGCGACTACCGAAGGGGCATACGGTGGCGCGCAGGGAACCGGCGCAGGACGGCGCAGCACGTCCGCATACGTCGCTGGCGGCCAAGCAGCTGGCTGTGGTGGCGGCTCTACTGGAGCGACGGGCGATCTGAGCGCCTGCTGAACTTCCTCCCGAATGGCGCTAGTCAGGGAGTCCACAGGAAAAATCCCCTGAAGTTTCTGCAGCTCCTCACGGACCACAGAACGCACAATGTCCCGAAGGGAGCTTGTATTGGCCCCCGAAGCAGAATCCAGGGGGTGTAGAGCCGAGATAGGGTTTAGCTGCCGGTCGTAGAAATTGTACCGTTGCTGGAGCGCCCTCTCCATGAGCACAGCCTCGGAGAGGAACTCGGTGACTGTTCTGGGCGGGCTTCGCACAAGACCGCAGAACAATTGCTCTTTCACGCCTCTCATCAGGTGTCTGAGCTTTTTCTCTTCCGTCATGGTCGGGTCCGCTCGGTTGCAGAGGCGCGTCACTTCCTCAACGTACATCGCTACGTTCTCGTTTGGTAGCTGAATGCGAGCGGTCAATTCACGCTCGGCCTGTTCACGGCGATCCCTGCTGATGTAAGTCTCCAACAGCTGGCGACGAAAGTCCTGCCACGTCGTTAGACTCGTCTCGCGGTTTTCGTACCAGATCCGAGCGGCGTCTTCTAAGCTGAAGTAAACGTTCCGGATCTTAGCACTGTCGTCCCAGCCGTTGAAACGCGCAACGCGCTCGAACTGATCAAGCCAGTCTTGGGCGTCCTCCGAGTATCCGCCGTGAAAGGGCTTCGAGATCCGGGGATTTTGCAGGCTCACAAAAGAAGCAGGTATGAACGGGGCGCTGTCTGACCTTGCTGCCGTGGTCGTAGCCATGGGTGCACTCTCTTGAGGCTGGAGTCCGAATTCTGGAGACAAGCCGCGGAGCCTGCGGCTGACACGATGAACGGGGGTTCGCACAAGAGGCACCGGGCTTGTGCTTCGGCTCTCCGAGGAAGGATGGAGCATCAGCCGAGAATACCCAGCACCTCCACCAGATGTCACAGGCCAGACGGAGAACAGTCGTAGACGTAGAGGGGGACCGCAGAACGGCCGAGGTTTTTAATCGCCCTGAACAGAGCCAGCTCGAGCGCGCCTCACGCGAACGCGACCACTTCGTCCTCGTCACGGCTTAGCGCGCAGGTAGCTCGAGCCAGGTCCTTGGCAATATGAAAGCTGTCCGTCTGGCATTCCAAGAGCAAACACAGCTGAATCTTCGTTGGATAAGTGTCCTGTAGGATTTCCAGCCGTGGGCATGGAGAAAATATTTAAGCACTCTTGACCACTACTTTCGTTTCGGTGTTGGGAAATAAAGCTCTCTAATGGCCTTCAGATAGAAGCTGGGTAAGCATACCATTAGTGCCGTCCACAAGCTTATAACTGAATTTTGTGAACTGAAGCAAACGGGATGGGATTTACAACCAATGCGACGGAAAGTTAGTAACCGTGCCTAATCGGCTTAGAAAACCCTCTCGTAAAAGGATTTCACTGCGCGATTGTTATTTCACAACATGCTTGAATGGAGCGCCTCCCGCCGTAAGGATGTGCAAGACTCGAGTGCATACGTGTAAATGACAGGTTGTTGTTCTATAATGTCCCGTCACTTAAAAATGCGTCCCAGAATAAATCCGCACATATCAACGCAAAATATTTTGCCCCAACGTGTAACGCGACAAAAACTGATTGAGCAGACTTTATTACAAGAATTAAGCTTTCAGGTTCAAAACAAAAGTAAATTTAACCACTTAAATATTATCCGTTACTTTTGTTTTCCTTGTTTTTTTTACTAGCTCCACAATTTTACTCAAATGGCAAAATAGGAGTGACTGTTGTAAGGTCTTTAAGTTGGCTTCCCCGCATTTTTAGTATTTATAAAATGGCTTCACTTGCGTTTCTTATGGATTAAGCATAGACGCCGTTTGTGCATTTGGTGACGTAGAAGAAGTTGACTTGATTTCAGTGACGATGCCATGCTCCGGGGCGCCATTTTATCAATATGAGAACTAACTGAACGAGTTCTCAAATGCGTAATTCGATACTAGGCATTTCGGACCACATTGGCTGTGGAGAAAATTTAAAAACCGGGCTCATCTTCGGTGTTGGCGACGTTCCCTTTCGGCACATAATCTTTTCCCATGAAATAAAGAATAAAAAGTTCATTGCTTATTTAATTTAATTCTTCTAGTTATTGATTCTTATCACGTACTTAATGTCCGCTTGGCTGCGCAGTCCACCTGCGCATACCGCACCGACGTATCTCGCGCAGGTTTTAAAACAAAAATCTAATATAAAAAAGATTGAAAAAAGTCACCCTCTATGACATAGCGCGCAGTTACGGGTAATTTTGGCTGTGTAATCGCAGCGGTGGCCAAGTGGTTGAGCATCCGCCTCGCATGCTGGAGGTGCGGGGTTCGATCCTCAGTGCCGCCGGGTGCCCACCGGTGATACAATGGGTGCAAGTTTACACTGGTGCTCGGCTTATCTGGGGTGAAAATGCTTCGGAAGTGTGTGTTTGACCCCTCTAGGGGAGATGAAAACATCTTGTGCCATGGCGCTCCTTGGCCATAGATGCCCTTGCGCCATAAAAATTCTTCATCATCGTCATCATCGTCGTCGTCATCGTCATCATCGTCGTCATCATCGTCATCATCGTCATCATCGTCATCATCGTCATCGTCATCGTCATCGTCGTCATCGTCATCATCATCGTCAGCATAATCATCGTCGTCATCATCATCATTTTGTTTTTATATGTAGCAGCTAACTTTTGGTCACAAAAAAATAAGTTCCTTACAATAAAAATCTTTTATCGTTGCCGATTTTAGAAGAGATATCCCGGTTTGATTCCAGCTTCCGGGCGTTAGTGCAGTTTATGACAGAACTAGCCATGCCATCTCCCAAGGTCCAGGAGATGGCGACTGGAGCTGTGATGGTGAACTTCTCCTTGTTGCACATGCACTGTTAAAGTAACCTGCATTCGTGAGGCCACTTATATAAACATTTGAACCACCCGTAACAAAACATGGTGTAAGTTCAGGCCTATGTTCATCTTTTCTCTGCACCCGTTCACTCTTTGCGCCTGTGTATATTCTTGCGCTGCTATCAACAGATATACGAAAGGCGTAGACAATGTGGAGAAGTCCATGACGAAGAGAAAAAATACGGCATTACATCGCGGCTCGATTGGGAATCGCCGGTGCCGAAGCAGCGAACAAACCCTGTAATTGGCCCTAGAGGAAGTGCCCCGCCGGTCTGAGCACTGGAACAGAAGAAGCCCGTTCTTGTTTGCTCAGGCGAGTAAGAGGGGGCGTTGCCGATGACAGCTAAAGCTACCTGGGAGAAGCGAGCCAACTTCTTACCAAGGCTAGAAATGGTACAGCCTGTGTAAGGGGCCTGACGCTCCTGTGGGATAAACGGAAAGTGCTGTTCCTCCTTTGATGGTCACCGCTATTTTTCTCTCTTTTGTCGTCACTCCAGCTATGCTCCTTCGCACAGGCTGGTGCGCTGTCCTCGGTCTAATTTATACCTGCCTTGTTAGCCTCCATGTTTCTGCTCCAAGGTGAGTATTAGCGGCACACACCGTTCATGTACTTACTTACTTTCAGGCGTCTCTCATAGCCTGAGTCGCTTTGGGACGTTAAACCTCTATAAACCAAACTTACTTACTTTCATTCTAAAGATACTGATAGGCTACTGTTTGTAACTTTGGAGTGCTTCCAGACCGCGCTTCGACCAATTGTAATTCACCTGGCAATGTCTTTCTGATGGCCACCAGTCGTAAATTTCTGTTTTCTTCCCAAGACTATTTAGGTCATGGGAAATAGGTTGAATTTCATTCCCGAATTTAGATAGTGGTACCAAAGGTTAAAGACAACCATAATGACTTCGAACAGTTTGGTGACGCTTGCTATAATGCCGCAAGCTGGTACTGCCAAAATTATGGCCTGTTGTAACCGCAAGCTCTGCGAGTTGAGCAACTTTTGTCGCATGAAAAGAATGGCCATCGTCGATATGACTAGCAATACAACCGGGGGGGCTGATTGATGCACGGTTCTCTAAAAAGACGAGGCCCAGAAAAAGAGCGCACATAAGGAAGAATGATGCGGATGTTTCATCTCAATTCCGTGTATGCTGTCTTTTTACCGCTTCGCGGTTTTTCGACGTCGTTAATAAAGGTGAATAATTTATCGATGTAGTCCCTTCAACCCACGAGATTTGCGCGAGAGGTGGCCGAGTGGCTGCTTTACCTTTGTTTGTATCTCTTTACTGATGGAACCGCATGAGCCAAACTAAACACCACGTTCTTCGCAATCGCTCTGGAGACGTTTACGTTATTTGGTCGGCTAGTTGCATGCGGCAAGTGTTCAAGTCCCTGCTGAATACAACCGACACTTGTAGGTTACCTAGAAGCACGCCGTAACAAATATGGACTTTCTACTAAATAACATAAATAATGCCGATAGGCCCAACTCCAAATTTTTGACAATGGGGACATAATCGTGCGCCGCAGGAGACCTCTTTTCAAGATACTCCCTAACCAGAAATTCTGGATAAGCGCATTTTCTTTTCAATAGGAAACTCTTGATTAAGGCAATTATTTCGCATATCGTAGCAATATACCACAAAAATCAATGTATCGATAAATCCATCCTCAAGACGCGTGTATTTTTTGCTAAATTTGCGTGTATTTTTTGCTATGGTAGTCTAAACTACCAGCTGCAAGTACAGGACAGGTTGACAGCGCAGGACTGAGCAAGGTTTTGCTACGCGTCGGAAGGTCAGACCATTCCCATCAGTATGTTCATAACAGGACCTTCCGCAGTTTCCTCACAAATAATGTAAAAGAACACATCCTATTGGTTTCCTACGGCAGCCTTAACTACTTCGTGCGAGGGCAGGACCAACGTTAAAAGCAAGATTTAATATGCATCAAAAGGCTAGGCCATCCCCATCAATACGTTCATGACAGTGTCTTTAAATATCCCACAGTTGCCTCATAATAACAAATGATGTCCAGGAAAGCGGGACTTGATACGCCGCTATTACCACAACCCAACGAGGCACCAACCTCGATTATTAACAGCTCGTAAACCAGCCTCCATAGAAAAAAAAAGCGGAAGTATTGCATGCACATACCCGGCAGGCAATAAGTACTTCTTTGTCTTATATCGTGCACTGGCGAAGTCCATGTATTACTCATTTCCTCGGTAAACTTACCAGCGTAAGTTGTTGTTAGCCCGGCGGCTGTCGTTCATTACTTCGCTCATGGGAGGCTGCTTACTTAATACTCTCCCTATTGCATGCTTGGACGGTTGTGCCGATACTGCTCGAATAAAGAACATTTTCCCCAATCCTCTTTCCGTTACGCAGTCTCCAAAGCTTTGTTGTGCGTTCCTCTGGCTGTGTTTGTGTTCGCTGAGGCTTTATATTAACTCGTAGTCATTGTCCTGCGGCACTCGATGCTATTGCGAACTTCTAGGAAGAGCTGGGCAGGGTGACAATAGCGTTTGCGTGTGCCGATTCCAGAAGCTGGGCAACTTTTGCCTTGTTTAGGCACGCCTGTCGTGTTTGGCTTCTCCCGGAGCCCACCACCGCTTGCTTGGCCGGCCGCTGGTGGAGTGTCAGATTAAAGACAGCCTCTACGTGGGAGGAGGTTAATTAGGGACTACAAACAGGAGGCAAGAGCGTCGGCTTGGGAAACGTTCGGCCAGCTTTGTTTGCTTGAAGTGTGGGGCGAATTGCGCACTGATAATCATAGACTGCGCCAGTTTTTCTGCCATTTCTTCTTGTAACGCCTGGTTTAGTGGTTGCTCTTACAGAAACCTTCTTCATAGTAGCAGCTCTCCGTGGCCAGGCAGAGTTACACTACATGCTTCGAATGATTAGTCAGTTTGCGGTGTTTATGAATGTCGCCTCGTGTGAAATAGGTATTTAATAAAATGTAATAACCTTTTATACATGCTTTGGATTTTGAAAGACACTTCCACAAAATTGTAACTAGGCATGAATTATTGCACTGAAATTTGTTAATGTCGATATTCTGTATTGTTTTTCTTTTACTATATGAATGCGCTCTACTTCCAATGCTCCTTCCAAAAATGATATATGTATATCTTGTTTTGCAAATCCACTGCTGTTCGTGTGTACCTGGGGCACTAGGCGCTACCTCAAGCTGCCTTTAGCAGCTTTTTGCTCAGTGTCCCTCCTTTCTTGTATTCTACTGTGTGAATGAAAAATAAATTCCTAATATCCTAATACCATAAAACTGCTAAGCGATGCGGCTGAAAGTGATAATATGTATATGCGTCACGAACAAAGAGGTCATAACTTAGCGGATATCCTTATTTAATAACCAACTGTTTCTTGTGGTGATCCGACTTTCTTCAGGGTGAACAGCCTATAGGAGTCGAGAGCAATGTTAGCTACTACATATGTGTGCATGTGTGCCCCATGCATGTGTAGTGTTTTTAAGACCTCATTAATTGCTGCTCACGTCCCAAATCAACTTTGTAGCTCATGATGCATGCAATAATAAAATGCTACGCAATAGTTTTAACCACCTGAGGTTGCTTAACGTGCATCAAGATCTCCGTGCTCAAATATATTTCTATGTTGAAAAATTCCTGGATGCCACTCAAGGCCCCGTACAAGCTGCCAGAAATGTGAAGTATACTTGCGTCTGATCAGTGAAAGAAACTGCTTTAGATTTCTGTACTCGATGTACTATTTAATCTGTGTTGTGGTGAGGATTTTATCAATTAAAACCCAATATACACGTATGTGCGGGTTTCTTCTGCCAATTAAGGATTTAATTTTCTGATGTTTTGATGCTAGAAATTATCTCAGGTGGCATTAAAAAACCAAACTGCAGAAACAGATTAGAGCCGCCTGGAATTTTCAGGGAAAGAAATGTATAAGAAATACAAAAACACGTCGAAATGCTCCAAGGGATAGTAAAAAATACCAACTCTTTTTTATTCATGCAAAATATGTGACTATTCCTCTCAATGCTTATTTTCTAGTTTCGTGAAATAGCCTGTATACGAAAATATCGTAAGTTCACATTTAAAGGACGTGTTTACAAATTTGGACACACTTCAGTAAATCTTTGCTAACCTCAACACCGTAAATTGTGGCCCAGGTCGCACGAGTATTGCGAAGAGGGCTTGTTGGTTAGCGATCATATTTGAAACAGTGAAAGGACAGGACAGAGTAAGGAGACACCACGAGCCCTGATCATCAACTGGTTTTACTCCAAGAATCCCAGGAACATGTAAAGGGTTGACAAGCTAAGCACAACAAAATAATTCCAAGGTGCACAACTGGGCAGTATTGTGACCACCGCACGCGTGAGATATGCGAAGCATTCATGATTAAGAAGAAAGAACAACATTGTGTGAGCACACCGTCTGCCACCCTGTTTCCTAAAGAAATCGCGTTTCTAGATCATCAGATTTCTGACGCGCGCCCTGGCGCTAGATTTTAGCTGCCTTTTCACTGTTAAGTTTTTTTTTGTTACTTGTTTACGCTTATTTTGCTTCTTTTGTTGTTGCTCCTCGCATAATCATCAAGTTTCTGACATGCGCACTGCCGCCATATTTTAGTTGTCTTATACATTTGTTATGATTTTTTTGTCGTTGTTGCTTGTTTACACTTGTTTTTTTTTTTTTTGCTCTTTGTGGCTTCCCCTTTGACATACTGTTAGCCGCCGAGCTGGGAACATGCAGTTCCCTCTGTCATGCCACGCTGCGCACCTTTTGGAATTATTTTGTTGTTCTTAGCTTGCAAAACGTTTACATGTTGCTGAGCTTCTTGGAATAAAACCAGTTGATAGTCAGCGCTTTTCGTGTCTTCTTACTGTGTCCCGTCCTTGCGTTGTGAATTCTCACGCTGCCACAATGCCCACAAGAGGCGCTCATTTGCGCTGAAGATCTCCTCCTCCACGACTTAACGGCCACGGGATTAGAGTTTTGGCATGACTGTGGTCTTGACTCGGCCTTCCGAAACTCTGTTGCTTTCGACGCATGATGCCCGAGAGGGCGTCCTAATTTTTTTTCAATCTGCAGCGTTCTTAGCGATAAAAGCGAAGCGCTCACTGGAAAGCAGGACTTCAGTGCATTTTCCATCTGGGACCGCTCCCGCTAACTGCTAACAGCATGCGCATCAGCTTTACGGCTTAGGAGTGTTTTTCAGCTACCGAGTTGTTAATGCCGCACCGGGAACACAATGCAAGGCAGACTGGTAATGCCGTTAAGCAGGAAAAATGCGAGCTTTCCTACGACCTAGAGCAACCAGTACCATTCAGATAATGAAGCAAAGCTTTCTTGGACTTTCTTTAGTTCCTGCACTTTCACATGTCAGCAATATTTCGTATGGGAAACACATTTTTTTTTCAGCTCACATTTCTAAAAACTGTCATCCCAGAGATGTGCGGTGGTTCGCGGATTCTGAGCCTTGAAGAGAATAAGCAACACACAGGACGGTTGCGAGCGCGTAACGCTGTTCGAGACTTAGCTGCGCTGTGAGAGCAATGATTTTTTTTTTGTGCTCTGGTCTGAACTACTCGGCTCCCCTCCGATGCCTCTACAAGCATCACGCCCGTCCCGCACATTCTCGCCGGCTTTCTTATGATACAGACACTGACGAAGCCGGGCGCAGGACCGCCTTGACGTTCTTCCAATACCGATGATCGAGCACCGGCCGCCGGGACTCCCGTCAAAATATAAATGCGTCATGCGGTTACTGGCTAGGAGCGCTACATCTCGAGCACTGGGGAACTTTCGTTCAGTGCGATAGTTTAGGGGCTTTATGCCACCACCTCATACCGCAAAACCACGCTATCGCATTACGCTCTTAAGGCTACTTAAGCGTTCCCAGCTAATTTTTTTTTCGCGGCAAGCCATTGTATGCTGGTCACGGATTCACAACCTTGCCTTAGTCGTGAGCGTTTTGCAATTGCACGGCATTTGCAAATTTTCTTCTAGCCATAGACAAATTCTTCGTTCCTGTGTATTGTTAGATGACCAAAAATAGTTCCTGAAAGGGACAGGAGGGGGAGGGAAATAAGTCTATTTGGTGTCACGCGGAAATTCAGGATTGTCGTAAAGTAATAAGAGGACGCGGGTTGCCCCAGTGGATGCTTCCGCAGCTTGTAATCAGCTGGAAAGCCAGTCACGTGCCCGTCTGTAATCAACGCGTAACGAGCGCTTCATGCTGTGTACGGCAAAGGGATACCAAACACTAGGCTACCAATAGTGGTCTTGTTCTGAGGTAGTGCACGTAATTAATCTGCCTTATTTAACCCAATTGTTATCTAATTAATTTATAGATTACCTAATAATTTAATTAAATTTAATTAATATACAGTGCGGTATAGATGTCCACCAGACAATCTATTATATGTGTTCTACGCTGCAGCAGGCGTTTCATGAAGCCGCAAAGTCCTCTCAAGCTTTGGGGCGAGCGTAAGTGCCTGCCCTCGCCCTAATCCCATCGTTTCTTTTTTTTACTTTAATGCTCTTTATTTCGTGGTCACTGAAATGTTTAATGATATCTGCTTTCTCCGAAGCACAAAATCGTTCGAGCGTAGTAGCGATATCAGGACAACGACAATAGCGAGCGATAAGAACATAAAGTAGCAAAAAAGCAATCTGTTCACACTGGGCGCGTATTAAAAAAAAAGACCTACAGAAATCGCTGCCGCACTAAATAGCAAAGCCAAATGCAAAAAAATTCAACGCTATCGCTCGTTCCATTAGTGCCGCGCTCGGAGGAACAGTAATGAGGTTACTGTAATGCGATTCCTCTCAAGTTAAGCGGCAGGCGACCCCGCGGGCGTGGTAAACTGTAGCGGCTTCTGGCTAAGTTGGTTTACTCCGTCCTGCTTGGTCGTTCCCGTCGCTGCCGACAGCGTCGACGCTTTCCTCCGCGACGTTCACACGCGTTATTTGAGCTCCGTGCCTTTTAAGACATAACAAGAAGCTTGGATAACGCTATTGTTTACTTTCGTTTTCTTGTGTACTCGGGAGGTTAAGATCAATCTGCATCCCATTTCCTGCGGGTGTTGGAATGAATGCGAGATGAAAGCACCTCGATCGCTGCAAAGCCAGCCGCTGGAAGCATTCTTTAGGGCTCATGTAGGAGTTCGGTGAAGTCCAACTGGTTGTACAGCGTCTTCAGCACACAAGACAAAAGGCGAGCGGGTTTTATCGATAGCGCAGAAACAAAAAAAAAAACCGCTATATGACTTGGGAAGAGATAACACTTTACTAAACCAAGTAAGCGTGGATTAGGTGGCTTCACAATCCTGTGAGTGCGATGTGGAAATGCCAGCTGGCCGCTAATGACCCTGTCAACTTGCACTCGTTCTTAAAAGGCTTCGCATATAGACCTCTGTATACACTGTGTGAACTACCGATGAAACGTGGCGGCGTGTTCGCTCGTTGGCTGTCTTTCGACGACCGTCGAATAGGCGGAACATGGCTTGTTGAGCTGCGACGCTCTCTTTCGCCTTTCGACCAGCGTCTTGTACGAGGGTCTTCTAATCCTCAACGAGGCGACTCAGTTCTTCGGGCCCTAGGCACGCTCGATGTAAGCCGCTGCGAACGTGCGCTAGAAATGGGGGAGCACGTTAAGCGTGGTTTGGTTATGAAGTGACTGAGGTTGGGCTTTGGCCAGCCGCGGCTTTCTGGCATTTGTACTGAAGTGCGTTGGAATTTTGGCTTTAAAGGGGAATTCTCACTCCATGGTAGCCCTGTCGTTTGTCAATGCCTGCCAATTCGTTTCAAAGCTAGGCAGAAAGCATCTCGAATATACTGGTTGCTTCGATATTTATGCTGTGAGGCAGTTACAGATAGTTGAAGTAAGGAAAGAATAAGTAAAAACAAAATAGCAAATTTTGTTATTTTGGCACGGCTGTAATCCGTGAGGAGCAAAACTATTTAGAAAAGCAAAAAAAGTGCGTGTCGCAAAGACTGACAAAAGAATCATTGAAAGAATGCTCATATTGTGTTGTTATTTTCCATAATGCAACTAGCTGCACAGATCCGTTCCTTGCATTATTATAAATGCTAACTGCTGCACTCACTGCTGAAATCACTAACTACAAACGAGCCGGACACATTCGCTGACCGGGGTCCTAGGTACGGAACGCTCTCAATCTGAAGACGGTCTCAAATCAGCCTAAAATCCTTGGTGCCATTGGTCATCCCTGACCGCGGCCAGGGCGTGGTTAGGGCCGACCAATACGAATGAGGCATTGAGACTCATTTGAGACAGTCTTCATATTGAGAGCATTCCGCAATAAGGCCCTGCAGGAACGTAAAACCCGGTCATGCAGCCCAGATTATTGGTGTTAAGCTTTTCGCTTGCTGAGTATGCATCCCATATACCGTGGCTTGCACAATTCAATTCAATTGAATTCAATTCAATTTATTCAGCACCACATCATAGTGCTAGGAGCGCGGCAAAAAAGGCAACAAAAATCGTCGGCTTGACGGGAACCGCGCCCTCGTTACAGACAATGGCGGCGGCAGCGGTGCCGCATTTGGTTACACTGAACAGAAAATGAACAAGAAATTTTATCATGTAGCTATACAGAGTATGTCGACAATCACCTTTAAACACTCGTTTTCTAACGAAAAAAAATTGATGTGAAGTAACATGCAGAAGCACAAACTGCAAGAAAAACTGTGGTCACAAAAAAAATAAAATACAGGAGCTAAGGAAAAACAAGCAAATGCATGAAAGAAATTTGACATCAAAAAGTGAAATTTATGCGAGGCATCGCAGATTACATTCTTTAGCTGTAAGGAAACGGGGACAGATAAGTCTTTAAGTCTATAGCCCTGGAGTTTATATAGACTCCAGACCCATGGGTCTGGAAATCACTGCTTCGGCTTAGAATTACAGTATGTTTTGCAACAAGAAGACACGCTGTATGGCAAAAAACTAAATAATAAAGTGAATAATAATCACACCACACCTTAGATTTATCAAGAACCGGAAGAATGAATTGCTTCATATGTCTTGCTTCGGAGCATTGCTGCGAGAAACTCTATCAGCCCGGAGCAAAGCTACCCTCGATCATAGGAGCGCCTTCATACGACGCAACTTAAGTAAAGCAGTCACGCAAGAAAACCGTGAGACTGAAAAAAAAGAAGAGAGCGTAGTGCAGTTCATGTGCTGCGGGGTTCCAAACAACATCTTCCGGTCATTAGTGCTACAAAAATGCTCATTTACGCTAACAGTGGCCTAGAATAAGAGCCATTCATGATCGTACCTTATTCTGCAGTGCCGAGTGCAATGGGGCGTTATCTTCAGCCCACCCGTGCATTCTGAGCACCTTTGGGTCGTTTCAGCGCTGGAATTTGGGGTGCTTTGATCGTTGTCTGCGCGAATAACGCATGCAATATGCGTTCATGGCCCTGCGTACAACGGTCGCAATTAAGCATGCGCCCGAACGTGGCGCAAGGTTACTGAAGCGATTATATTTCAGTACACCTAGGCCAGAGCCACACTAAATGCTCCTTTAATGAGAGTGCCTAATTACCAGGCTTTTTTATATTCTTGACGCGCTCGTCGGCGTTATGGCACGGGGAGAATGCGGCAGGTACGGTATTATGCCCCTAATTTTTTAACTGCAATAGGCCGCCTCCAAATTGAGGCGTTTACGTTTTTAGTAAATGAACTGCAAGTTAAATCGGCTGACAACGAAGAAAAATTAAAAATGACTGACAAACAGCAAGAACAGCAGCTGCTAGCCTATAACCAGTTAAACTATTGATGCCTATCACTTCTGCTTCGTCGAAGCTTACCGATCGCAACAGTATGCGGACATTCGAAGGCAGGAATCAACAGCGGCAAAGCAAATGGTTCACGCTTATCGCATAGTTTGCTTCGTTGAAGCGTGTAGTGCGCAAAAGCTTGTGAAACACATGCGGCGAGCTTTATCACAGAGCTCGACAACAGCCTCTAAGGAACGTCGTCCCCCGTTATTAATTAAGCGACGAGGGACCTCTTATTAAATGCCATTTCCCATCTGTAACCTTAGCAGCATTAGAACTTTCTCTATTTGGAGCTCAAACAGATCTTATTCAAGTATCGTTCTTAAGAAAAAAAGTCTCCACGCCGTTCCGTCCGGAGCACGAGACAAACCACATATTTTTTTTAGCTTCCTCGGGGTCTTCGACTAAGTCCGCCGCCGCTTGATGTTTGCTCCGAGAAAACCTTAAGCACTCCGTAATGAGTTCGCTTGGCTGCTCAGTTCGTAATGAAACCTCTACAAATTTATGACCGTCAGCAACTCTGGCTGCTCGGGAGCTCCCCAGTGCACAGGGATTGCTCAAGAATGCGGCTCCGGCTTGCCTCTGTCCCTGATTTATATTAACGACGTCCTTTCCGCTGCATCCCTTGCAATTAAACGTTTGCGCTGCAAGGAGTCTTCTTCGGCGTCTTAGGACAAAAATGAAGAAAATACAGAAGCGAGTGTACTTCAGCAGGATTTGGACTCCATCTCCGCTCTGCACAACGTTACTTTAGATGCGGATAACTGCGTACAGTAAAAGTAATTCATGTTCCGTAAACAAGCAGCGGTCGGCGTTTGTGTCTTGTTGCTGATTGCAGCCCATTTTATGGTTTTACCCTTCTTTTATGGGGCAAGAAAAATATCGCAACTATGGTTATTCGCTTATTAGTATGTTTCATGCAAACTGTTACTATGCAGGAGGAGGTCCCAAAGCACGAACCTGTAGGGGACAGTGTGCTGTGTGACGTCAGTGAACGTAAGACAACCCCAGGTGGACGAAATTATTCGGAGCCCTGCACTACGGCGCTCCTCATAGATTGAATAGCTTTGGGACATGAACCCTTTAACAAGCCCGGCCCCACGAATTATATTCGTCATGGGAGATTAATTGTACCAATTTCGCCGATGACGAGACAGATTCACCCGACCCGATGTTGCGTTCCTCTTACTGCCAAAGACGAGTTACGACTGGCAATTGCGTGATTGCGTTACTTGCAATCTTTAACATAAATGCTGGTAGTAGTCCATGTAAAAACGAGTTTCGCTCCTTTAGCGCGTGTTTTAAGCCTAACAACAGTCATTTCATAATGGTGTCACACATGCAGAATGCTGGTGGCGGCGATGCCCCGAGAAAAGGAGATTCTTCTTGAAGAAGTTCTGACGATCTAGAATTTATTTCTGAGAGTGACTCTGAATTCGTTGGCGAGGTGAAGACGACTTCAGATTAGGAGAACGACGACGAGTTCACGTTAACCACTAATGATGAAAACTTGTTTGTGTTAGGACGAAGCAACGTCTATGCACTTTCTAGTGTGTTACAGCGCATCGGATCGAATAAATACGGCGCATTTAACTACGTTCTCACCCATTACTCAAGCGCAGCTTTTATTTTTTAAATGCTTGCATTAATTCTAACCAGAAATCAATGATGCAATAAATTTTCAAAATAAAAACTACATTGAAGAAATATGACTACTTAAAAAATGGCGATTTTAGTACGTTTGTAGGGAATCAATTTGGCGGTTTAAAAAAAATAAACCCCCTAAAACCATAAAACGAAACGATACATTGTTATCAACCTAGTAAGAAAGCATGCCGTTCTGGTTTTAAGGTAGTGAGCGTAATACAATTCCATGCAAACGTGCGAAATGACACTGTTGGCACCCTTAAAAAACAGTTCTTGGAAAATAACTTGAAAATCCCCGTGTTTCACTGCACAAGTCTTCTTCTGTACAATGCTTTACCGCCAATGGATCCTCCGCGAAACTGGGATGTTGTCCTCGACATAGCTGAAATTCCTACTTCTTCATTAGCAATGCAGCACTTGCGCATTTCTTAACGCTTGTGGGACACAAGGTTGAGGGCTAAAAGCAATTCTTGGTGTCGGCGT